>NW_024581108.1:11385194-11406015 GCF_017639235.1 Corvus kubaryi
ATGTAGGAAATGCCAGATCCAGATACATGAATTCCACTCTTTTTTTAAAAATACATCACTGATCAGTCCAGGGATGGCAAAAATTAATAGTAATGAGCTAATTACTATACCAGCTGCCTACAAAGAGGGGTCCTGTAGGCAGACTCCTTCTGCCCATTTGCCTGCTGGTTAAACCACCGCTCTAGAAATTATAAAACAAAACTTTTTTCCTTTTATAAACATCTATCAGCATCACCTTTATATGGCCCACAGCACCAACACTGCCTAGCTTTTAAGTTCTCAGAATCCAGCCAGAATCTCCCCTAGCACATTATAACACATTTTACTGGCTTGAGCAGGGTAAAACACAGCCGTCTCCTCAAATGAATGGCTGGTGAGCTCCAGCAGCCCCTGTACAAGGCCGGGCTCACCATCTGTGTTCCTCCCAACGTCCGAAGCCCGTTCACAACTGCCAGCCCTTTGAAAAGCCAGCCTGTTTTTCTGATTGATTCACTTTTTAATGAACTGGGAAAGCCTGTGAACTTAAACCCTGACACCTTCACCTCCCTGCCTTCCTAGCCATCCCTGCAGCAATGTACTGATTATATTTCAAGTTATTATGGGATTAATACAGCTGCCCCTGGTGCCTCTTTCCCCTGAACTTCATCAATAAAAGTTGTGTCCTACTCTTACTCTGGTTAGTTCAGTTTCTTCCTGAATCTCTCCCTGTAACCTGTGACGTGTTGGCAAGGCTATATCGTATCATCCCTTCAAAGCTGCCAACACTGCTGATGTTTAAAACCTACTTGTGTCACGGCCTTGCATAAGCTTTGTGTATTTAAGAGGACATTTTGAGCTTTGCTATGCACTGCACCAGCTAAGTGGGTAGCACATACTTAGCAGTATTGAAAATAATGAAATAAGATAATCCACCAAAAAACTTAAATAGATTGTGCCAGTGTCATCTTTCTTTGAATTCACAGTAGAGCTGTAAAAAAGTACTTTATGCAGGCAAGTTCAGTAGAAGAAAAAAATAAGATGGGGGGAACAAAAGACCTGTGCCCAGCACAGTCCAGTTTTTCACCAACAGCATTTCTTTATACAGTACGAGCTTTAGGTTTACTTTTTTTTGTTGGTTTATAGGTTGGGGTTTTTTCTCCCCCAAGAATACTATTTCCTAAAAACATCATTAAAAGTGTAATTAACTGGCTTATTCTTTGGAAAGTCTGCAGTTGTTTACAAAAGAATTGCCACACAAGCTGCCACCTTCAACTGTGTTGAAGCAGGGAGTGATGTTCTTGTTTACAACTGTGCATCAATTTCACAATATATTTAGTTTTGGTACAAGTTACATATAAAATTCTTACTGAGTTTAATGTTGCAGCAAATAACACATACAGTAAGTGAGTAGGATTTATCACTGGTTGTAATGTCATTGTACATATTCAAAATATATACGGTGAATGATATATACACATGCACATGCAAACAAAATGGAAATATATTTAGTTTAAGAAGTGATGAATTGTGCTTGCTTCCATTATTCTCATTTTGTACGTAGGAGAACGGAGATCAAGCACATCAGTGAAAAGAGTGGCTGGTTGGGATCGCATCTGTGAAGCAGCACAGTCACCAAAGAGCAGGTTGGAGAAGAAACAGCACTTTTGTACCCATAGCACAAGACAGGGGGTCCCTCAGAAGTGAGGCACCCACTGTGGCTGGTGGGATACAAGCAAATCCCATGAAGTCCCAAGATGCTCCCACGAAGCATAAAATATCTATCCAGGTAAAACGCTTCCCCCAAGATGTTTTATTCAAATTTTTCCTTAAAGAAGGAAATAGTAATTTTCCCCTTTAAATTCTGTTTTCTTTTTCCCCCCCTTGTTTGGTCTCTCCCGTAAATACAGAGGCCAGAAGGCTATGCTTAAATAATTCATCTACAAATTTGCAATATCTTTTTGAACTATAGCAATTAAACGGAAAATAGAAAAATCAGCTCAGCATCCTGTTTGGATGTAATTAAAGGTATAATCTGTTCCATTTGAACACTTCAGTGCTTACCCTTCTTAAAACAACAAGTAAGAATAGTAGCTCATTTGCAATATGCTTTTTTTTTCAAGTCAGCTAAAAAGACTAACTGATGAAGCAAGAATAATAATTTTTAAATGTGGCATAAGCACAAAAATACCAACTACAGCTTTCGAATGATTGCTGCAGATCTCAAGTGTGATGAGAGTTCAGTAAAAAGGGATATAAGCTTTATGGCAAAACACTGAAGTCTTCCACTATTTGGTATCAGCATCTCGATATGGCTGATATAATTACCTATCAAATACATCAGTGGAATGAATATCAGACGATACCCAAAAATATGGAAGTGGGATGCAGATCAGCTCAGTCTTTAGGGGCTGTTTGATCTTAGTGTTTTTTTCTAAGAATAAAAGACAAATACTGCATTCGTTGCCCCTTTGTTTTCTATAAGCAGCTGAAGATTTTACAGCACAATAAAGTTAGCCTATTAATGGCTGGCTTATGAGTTTTAGCTGGATTTTTACCCTCCTACTGGACATTTCTTCACTGCTCAAAGAAATTGAAGTCAGGTGTAAAGTTAATATCTGCCTCATTCATTTATTCATATTGTAAGCAATCAAGATTTTCCCAAATCACAGGGCAATCTCTTGCCTTTCGAGAATTAATATAGGCCCTGTTCTCTCAACTTAGTTTAACAAAACAACTGGCATAGGTTCAATGGAAGCAATGATTATTCTGAGAGGTTATGGTGAACCACAGAAGTTGTTAGCAAGAATCTTGCTTGTAAGATCCCCTAAGAGGAAAAGTATATGGATATTTCAAAATGTAATTAACAGCATATTCCAACAATGTGAGAAAGAAACATCATCTGGTTTAGCTGCAGAGGAATCTGACTGCACAGGGCGAGCTTTGGCTTGCTCAGCAGCCACCACTAGGAGCAAAGGACACGATGGGCACCAGAGGGGACCCCTCAGCAGTGCTGGGAAAGGCCGCAGAGCAGGCTCTGTCTATGGGGGGCTCCTTTCATGCTGCCCATTTCACTGTGCTCAGCAGCACGGTGCCCTCCTCACAGGCAGCTTCACTGGGGCCAGCACCCAACCAGGAAGAACAACTTTTTTCAAAACGTCCACTTTCTCTCCACTATACTCTCAAAAAAAAAAATGCTTTTGGGGCAGGCATGTCTCAAGCCTAATTTTGGTCTTAATGCTATAGTTTGTAGCACTATTTCAACAAAATTGTTGAGGGTTTTTGTTTTGATTTGGATTTTTAAAAGTTAAATACATAGCAGCAAATAAAAACAATTCTAAAAAGCGAAATGTTATCTTTTTCAGACATTTTGATGATTCAAAAAAAATCAGTTTTCAAGCTTCAGCATTTGTAAGCTCAGGTGAATAATGTAGCAGAGAACTGATTAAAAAAGATAAAATGATCGTAAAAACGTGAGTGATATTACACATGGGACAAAATGGCACAATGGTCTACAAGGCCTCCATTACAATGGTGAATATGAGAGAACTTTCAGCTTACATTTGCTGAAAGTTAGCACCTATTAAAATTTCCAGGCTTCCTGGGGTGCATGCTCTGCTGTTTGAAAGCCCAGGCCCTTTTCAGGACTGGTCCTTCAGGGGCCTGAGCCCCCTCAGAGCCTTCCTCAATATTGTTCTCCCACTGGGGCCTTCAGTGGACAAACTGAAGGTGAGTGGGGTAAAAAAAGCCTCTGGTGAGCCACCCTCAGCTACCCCCTTATGTCCTATTGCCTCCCCCTGAACTGTGCAGCCTCCTGCACACCAAAAACATTTCTGTGAGCTTAATGCTAGAACTACTGTTAAAAGAAACACAACAACAGAACTCATTAAAAAACACCCACAGAGGAAGGATAAAAAAAAATTCCTCAACACAGTAGTGTCTGTCTCCAGTAAACAGGGCTCTTTTCAAGCCTTGGGCTCAGACATAAGACCACTCTACCAGGGTGAATGATTTACTGTCAGCTGGGCCATTTTCACTTCGGTTTAAGCACAGGCATTTTACCTGCCATTTGCCAGAAGCTGGGAGCTGCTCAGGTGGCATTTGTTACCCATGTGCCACTTGAGCAGCAAACCTGCAGCAGTTTCCCAAGCAGCAATCACCCACCCCATGGGTCACACTGCAGGACCCAAGCCTTCCCCCCACAAGGAACATCTCAGAGAGAAGAATCTGTGCCTAAATGAAGCAATGCTTATCTCATGCATGCCACAGGTGTGATGTCATCCCCTCTTGTGGAGGAACCAGGATGTCTACAGCCTCTACTCTACAAAAATTCAGGAGCTAAAGTTAACATGTCTCAGACTTTGTCAAAATATGGTGATAATTAAAAAAATTACCACTACAAAGTTAATTCCTCTCTGAGTTCTTACAAACACGTTTTTAATTTGCACCAAAAATTTACATTTCAGATTTCAAGTCAACCAGGAATGGTACAAGCTTGGCCAGGGACTCGAGGCAGTGGCTGGTGGGTTCTGCAAGGCCTAGGGGCAGGAGCACTGTGGCTTCCCGGGAGTATCACAAGCAAATAGTTGCCAGCAAACCCCAGGTGCACACAGGTAAGCCCATCGGATTGCTTTAAACTCTCATCCCTTGTATGAGTGTGAAAATAATCACTGTGTCAGATAAACCTTTGCTCTTTATTAAAAAACCCAAACAAAACAAACCAAACTTATAAGGTAATTGATTGCTTTCTTCTAGTCTTTTATTAGTTATGATTAAGGAGCTATAGTAGCCCTGTTTACACAGCTCTAACAAGTCAGGACCTGCAGAACGTTATTGGCTTGGGGCCCACAACTTGCCGTCCATTCTCAACAGAATCAATCTGGAGCTGAAAACATCCCCGTAGGAAGCGTACACATCCCTGCTTATACAGAACAGAAACAGCAATAACTTCAGGTCCTGTAAGCTGCAAGTTCAGCTTACAGAGATCAGCCCTGACTTGTCATCGCTCTCAGCATGTTGGTGATGAGATCAGAGCACTTCAGCAAGGACTCATACTTCCAGCTTGACAAGGGACAGAGGTGAGCATGTTACACCTCACTGTTACTCGCCTCTCCAACTGCAGAAAGGAATCGAGAGCTCCTCTGTTTAACATGCAGTCACAGCACTGCCAATCTAAAATGGCTGATCAGTAATACTTTAATTGCAGTTTCATAGAAACAAATTGCTATTTAATTGCAATAAGCTTGTCTGTGACTTAGCTGGACTGACAATAGGCATACACCTGGTAGTACCAGTAACAAGCAGCAACAAGGGTTATCTGGTTCTGCATTTACAGGAGTCTCAGGCAGTGCCATCAAACCCAGAACACAATTTCACACTGATTAAATGTAATACTTAAAAAAAATATATATACATAAATTTCCTAATCTCAATTTTATTTTTTATTTTAATAGAGCTGTTCAGAATAGATACTTGCAAAAAGCTGCACACTTCACATACAACTACCAGCAAAATAATTTGATAAAAGATTTAAATTGAAATGCTTTTGAAATTACAGAATCAGGTTAAAAAAGACCTCTGAGATCATCAAGTCAGAACACCACCGTGTCAACCAGACCGTGGCACTCAGTGCCATGTCCAGTCTTTCCTTATCACCTCCGGGGCGGTGACTCCACCACCTTGACAGCAAGGCATACTCTGCCAGTATGTGAGGTTTTGGGGGTTTTTTTAGTATTTACCCTAATGTTAGAGGATGCAAATTTTACCAGTGTTAACTAACAGGGAAAAAGGGAGACAAACTCAGTGTGGTTAATATTCTGAAGATGTGACTTAATTTCATAGGCTTCATTTTGTTAAGGCGTTCTCATTTTGTATTTCATAAGATACTGCATAACCTGTTAAAATATTTAAAGATAAATCATGTAGGACCGAAAAGACAGTATCTTGTTGCAAACAGAATTTGGTTTGGAAAGGCTTAATGTCCCAGTGCCTGCCAGGATGCGTAAATCTCATAACTAGACAGCTGGATAGGTAAAAACATTAAACCCATTTAGAGGGCAATCTTTTTACAAAATTGTTTCATTAATAAGAGTGACAATTTATATGATTGAGATGTTTAGATGCAGTATAGACAAAGCATTTTATCCAGGTTCATGAGGATGATTTCAGATTAGTTATATTTCCTTTTTTTAACAGCATTCATTTTGAAAGTAAGGGAAGCTCTTACTGAATGATTATTTGACTTTTCAGCAGCACTAAATGCAGAGGGTGTATTTCAGCCTCAGTGCAGCAAATACCTGTGATAAAAGGTGAACAAATACGTGTTTTTCTTTACAGATCTCCTAAAAAAGAAGTGATTTTTCACATAAGGACAAATCTAAGAGTTTCCAGTAGCCCTCTGCCCACACCTACTGTCCCTGTTTCATTGTGTGAAATGCCTCTGGTTTCAAGAAAGTGTTTTACCTAAAGCAAGAATACTACTTAAATATGTTCTATTGTATATTCATAGCTCCATTAGTCCTCCTGCAATTTAGCACATCAAAGCAAAGGCTTCATCACTTGCATGTGGATTATGCTAACATGAGTGACATTTGTAATCTTATAGGTCTGCAACTTAAGAAATGCTTTTAAAGTAAGCTATTAAATAGGTAGCTGTGCTTTACAAATGAGTCATATAATAGTTTATTTAAAGCTGTTAATGAACTTCAACCTCTGCATCACTAAATGCTATCCTACATTACTTACTATAAGTTATTAGCTATCTTCTTAGCACTTCTAGGTTATATTGGACAACCAAAAATCTGTACATGTTAGATTTAAACACTGCACCTTGAGTGCTTATACTGAAAGAATATAAAAAGATGTCTACAGTCTCACTAATACTTGAATTCTATATTCACATGACTTCAAGTGTCTTTTCAAAGATATTGAAGCAGCACAATTTGCAAGACTTTAATGCCAAATCAAAAAGCTTAGAAACTTACTTAAAATACCCATAAGTGCATTTAATTAAAAATCATACATAGTGTCAGTCATTTATGTTGTGCTTTATATGTTATGCAAGTAGTCTTTTGTCTTTACTGTCTGATACTATATGTTGCTACATTTTCTTTTCTCTGAAACAGTGCTTCTTCCTCAAGCACTGAAGTGTTAAAAGAAGAAATTCAGCAGCCCTCCAATATACTAGAGGTCATGAAGTAGAATCTGAAACAAAAATATCTGCTGTTGGTTGTTTAGACAGATGAATCTATAAATCAACTTTTTGTGTATCAGCATCACAAGTAAGTCAAGCTCACTCCATAACCAAGCATGCCAAGTAGTGAACACCTTCTAAAAAACAGAATTAAACAAAGTAATGATGTGTTGTGAATGCATTAGTTTCCTATAAAAGTAGAGTACTTCTTAATATTGATTTGCTTTTAATTGCAGCAAAGGCAGATTCATTGCTTGCAGGTTCCTGACTGAGGGCATACAGTGCACAGCCACAGATCCCATGTTAGTATTCTTGCTAAAAACATGAAAATTCAGATTCTCTTTTTCTCAAAAGTATTCTATACAGATCTACTACAAAACAGCTGATGGGAAAAACGTGGAAAATGAAGTTGTTCCCTTTATAAGCTTAAAGGTGGCTCTGCTGCTTTGTGGGGAGGTGGTTTTTGTTTGCTTTCAGAGAACAAATCATATTTTGAGATCAGGTAGTTCTCAGAAACAGCCCAGGAAACAGATTTTTTTCTTTCCTTAAGATTATCAGTGTTGAAAAGTTAAATTCTTTCACCCCAGCAAACACAACTTTATGTTGTTCAGATCAGAATAGCTATTGTATTCCTTGTCATGAATACTCAATTCTAGTGCTCAGCATGAGGTACAGACCTTTCGTTTGCTTTTATTTTTTTGACCTCTTACGGTATATTCATACCCTCTTTATGCTTGCAGGCTCAGAGACATGTGCACACCCTTAACACAGAAGGAACTGGAAAGAAAGAGACCACAGTACCTCTGTGTGTGCTGTTATTCACTGCAATGGGAATTGCAATATAGTTGCTGTTACCAGAATTAAGAATCTCTATGAAAAAAAATATAATTTTGGAGTACTTGTTATCCTTGCCAAAAGTAACATGGTGAAGTAGGTTAGCAGAGTCTTTACTGGCATAAGACAAAAGAAAAAATCCAAACCAAAACCTACTTTTAAAGGTAATTGACAATTAAGATAATGACTTTGTAAGATGAAGTTGCAGAATGTTTAGAATGCAATTTTAAAAAAAGCAAAGCTTCTAAAACCCATACTCAGTTTTGTTTTACTTTTTATTATTTAAATACACCATACTAGAGCAAATGTCTCTGAAAATATCACAAATAAAAGATTTTTCTTCATTCAGCAAATTAGAAGTAGGTGAAAATTTCTACACAGTAGCTGCTATGAGCCTGACTTTTTTCTTTTTTTTTTTTTTTTTTTTTTTGCCATGGGAAGTAGCAACATTAGGACAAGAACACTTACATGCATACATACATTGTATTTTACAGAGATACAATAAAAGTGTTTGTGATAGAATATCACAAAAGCCACATCTTTATCTCATGTTCAGTTTGATTGAAACACATTTCCTTACAACACTTAAATATACAAAGAGCAAATAGAATGTTGTTAAGGTAAAACACAGGGTACAAACTGGCCAGTGCCCTGCTAATTGTTAATGAGGGTAGAAAGCAGATTTCAATGCTTCTTTTAATTAGCTTCATTAGTCATCTTCCCCACCCACCCTCCCCAAGACGTCCTCTGGTGGATCTTTTTTCATTTTCTCTACAGTCTCCCATTAGCCCAGGTTCATGGAGTCCTTAATGTTCATATTCAGTCATTTTAATACACCAATAAATGCGGGAAGGGCAATCAAGAATAAAGAAGGTGCAATGGTATGGAGCTGGCATTGATGCTAGCTACAAAGGTGACTTGTCTACTTGGAGACATGGGATCCATCTGTGATGAACAAAATTTGAGATGAAGGCACGCATTCTGCATTACTCTGACCTTTTAGCAGACCTGCAAGAAATAAAAATGGGTATCTTAGCTAAATTTGAGATAGGAAATGACAACATGACTGCTTTTGTCTTTTCCCTATTCACTAATCTCTTTTTTATTAGACTACTTTCCAACTGTGACTTGATTAAGGCTTTCTACACTGGCCATTCATACTGCTAGCATTTCAACTTTAAATAGCAAAAAGCAAACATTTTTCACAGTTTCACTACTAAAGAAAGCAGACATAAAAAAAAAAAGAGACTACAACAAGAAATAAGGGTACTTTCTGGTAACAAATCATACAGTGAATAAGGTGGTTTTTCTGGGCCCCGTTTAAAAGGGAAGAACCATTATGCCATGCCTTTGAAGAAGCAAGTAATATGATCTTGTAAATAGAAGAAATAGTGTGTAAAGCAAATATGAAGTACAGCCAATATCCTCCTAAGGCAACTTTGGTTAATATGCTGCATTGCACAAGAGCTAAATATAGATATTTCAGGATTCCCCCCTCCCATTTAAATTCCTCATCTGGTACGTTAGTTAATGTTACATAAACATTTTAATATAAGAAGTCAAACATGTGCTTTCATACTGGTGTTAATGAATTGTGATAATTAAAAGTGTCTAACTCAATAAAAATCTAAACTTTCATGGATAAAATAGAAATGATCATCCATAGTCTTCAAATACAATCTGTTTGCAATTACCAAAATGAAATAATATATATTAGATTTTTATGGCTTTTAAATGGCATTTTGCGCTTCCCAGGAAGTTCTTTTTCCACCCTTTCTCTAAGTTACTAAAAGCCTGAGGTCTATTAGTAACTGCAACCCCCCACTTTCAAGCTAATTAAAGTAGTAGAGGCTTGGAGGTTTAATTCCCCAGAGCCGAAGCTCAGTGTGAGAAAGGTAATTTGTCTGTCCAGAACAAAGATTAGGGAGCAGCCAGCAAGCATATTTAATAAATGAGCATCAAATATCTTCTACTATGGACACAGACAACACCAATTATGTAACTACAAGGGAATTGTTGAATGATATGTAAACTAGAAGATTTTTGAGATCTTCTCTAAGAGACGTAACGTAACTCATACTTTATTTAAAAGTATAGAAGCTGAAGACAAGCATTTGTTACAAACATTGCCAAGCAGTGGAAAATTTACACTTTTAGTATGTGGTAATACTGTTGCAAACAAGAAATACTACAGGAATACTACCAGTACCAAAAAAAGCAGAGCGAATTCTTGACAATACAGCCCCTTCAAATGAAACAGCACACAGGACATCGCAAAATAAGTTTGCACTCTGCAGGCAAGCAGTACCGATTTCAGAGAAAACAGGGATTTTCTTAAACTACAGGGCAAGTGATGGGAAGTTACAATTTACATGTGTGAATTGCCTCAGGGAGGCAAGAGGCAGGAATGGCAAACATCCCTGCATTTGTCTCCTTAAAAAAAAAATCCCACGTTTTTAAACCAAGTTAAGCCATGCAACCCTTCCTGCCTGCACCGGTCACCGGTAAACTGCACTGAGACAAGAGTAAGTTCATAACTGTCACCTTCACCTGCGCAACAGAAGTGTGTTTGAATGCTGGGAGTCTCTCAATCTCTTTGGTTAAATAAAAAAAACCAAACCTGTGCATATTCTATGTCTATACTCTCTAGTGATAGAATAACCTGGAAAATGATTGATCTGTAATGTTTAATAAAACATATGATACAGCCAACTCTGTTACAGTGGAAGAATATTTTTAATCAGTGGCCTGAAAACATGCAGCTTTCTGGAAAATATCTCAGATGTTAAAGATGTTAAAATATTTAGACTGTTAAAAAAGCAAAATATAAAACACAACTCTCTTAGCAACTGCCCCTGTAGCTTCCAAAGTTCCAGAAACCTGACAAATACACGAATTATCAACTTATCTCTTTAACTGTGTTTGTTTTCTGGAGTTTCAGTGCTCTGCAATTCTCTTTGAAAACCAGCAGGAGAAGTTAGAACAATTTCTAGAGAGACTGTATTATAAGAAAAAAAACCCTCAAACTACGTGTCCCCTCAACCTTCTCCCTAATAGCTGCTCATCTGCCTCAGCTCTGGCTGCAGCAATGCCACTCCCAGTCAGTGACAGGAGCTAACAAAAACCTGCTCTCACCACTCTCCTTCTTGCATTTAGCTCCCACCAGGTGCCTACAGTCACGAGCTCTGCAAGCCCAGTCCCGTTTTACTTCTCTTTTCCATGTTCTGTGTTCCTCATCATGTCTACTGCTTTTATCGCAACTAAATCATTTTTATGTTTTGCTAAGGCAGAGAAAGAAACTGATAAAACTAAATGACAATTTAGACACCTATTTGAAGTTACATTAAACTTTTCATTCGTAGAAGACAAGTGGATAAACCACTCTCAGAATGGTAAACCTTTTACTGCAGTGTATAAAGATAAATGGTTTTACCTATATTTTGAAATGGGATACCTATAAATATTCATTTAACAGAATCACTGCTAGCTAGTCTATATTACAGATTTGTTTCATTAAAATTCACAACAGTATAAATCTATGAATCTTTAACTGTATTTGCACTTCCTTGAGAAGAGGCTGCACATTCTCTTCCAATCTTAATTATCTTTGTTCTGCCTAACTATGTAGCATTTTTGTACTCAATTCTCTCATCACCTCAATTGACAAATTAAGTAAATAAAAAAGGCCCATGCTTTATTTTGGTGTAATTACATTCACTATATAAGACTTGAAAGAATGCTTAAAATTAATCAGTAAATTTATGCACAGTAAAAAAAAAAAGCAAACACAGATATTGAAATGTAGCAACACAACCAAAAAAACTCACGTAAATTAAAGAACAGTTTCTGTTTTCTCGGACATGTTTTTCCACTCACTAAAAGCACAACAACATATACTGTACACTACAGAATAGATCAGCCTCGCATTTGTCCCAGATTATTTTTTAATCTTCTGAATTCCTACTTGCAAATAAATGTTATTTTTTGTGATCCTTACAGACATTAATGAAGTTCCTATTGTAAATCTATAAAGAATTACCAACTGAAGTGTGCACTTTTTGTTTCATTGCAATAACTCAGTGCTGTGCGATTGCCTGGGTTAATGATGAAAAAGTCAAATATACTATCAGAGCTGATGGAAAAATCTATCACCAATCTGAAATTAAAATTCATCTGTGGTCAATAAGATTTAATATCCAAGCAAGTGGCGCTGTAAAGAGTAAATGAATCAATGTCATCAATACATAATCAGTATGAAATATGATGTGAATAAAATTATGTGAAAGAGTCATACATCCACTCTTTTCTGGACCAGGGTGGAATGAACAGTCTCTTAACTCAAGGTTGACAGTAATTGTTACAAATTAGGCACAGCAGTTATCAAAATGCACTCAACTTGCATAGCTTTAGGACTGATTAAGGAGATTAAAATACATCTAAAACTATCTAGTTTCAGAGTTACAAGACAACTGTTGATCAAAAATTTTTTCTTCTTCTTCACTCTATGATTTGTACAGTCATTATTTACTCATTTAGCTAGAAACCAAAACTATCAACCATAGAGATACACAATCTCTAGTTCAGCTATTAGTGTTACGGAACACTAAGAAAAAAGCACTTTGGTTTTAAAATCTGAGTTATGACACACAAAACAGGCAAGCAACTACTTCTGAAAGAGTACTTCGGCATGCTTCCTCAACTAAAACCTTAATATTAAAATGAAATACATTCGTTTAGTCCAGAAACCTTCTCTTCACAAGACATTTATTTCCATATTAAAGGATCTAATTTTCCTCCCTCAGAAACCTGTTCTCCTGTAGCCCTTAATTTCAAGATTATAAAATACTTCTTTCTTAAAGGTTTATATTGATGTATGCTTTGTACACAAGGAGTTCAACACCTGTAGAGATGCACGTGCCCAAACCAAAATAAACTGACTCACCCTGTATGTCATATTTAAAAGGTTACTATTTTCTCCCACACCCTGTGCCTAAATAACTTAAGGTGAGTTCAGTTACTTAAAGGTCTCTGCAGGGCTAGGGAATGTCCACTATTAGAATGATGAAAAGAAACTGATCTTCATTTAGCTCTAAGAAAGCTCATTAGTAATTGTGGAGTATTCACCTTCTGGTCTGGCAGTAGTGGATTACTCTGAAGTGAATTCAAATGGCCATTGATGAGAGCTGTAGGTCTATCATGTTCACAAAATAAACTGCCATTGATGTAGTGAAACCGATCTCCGGGGACCAGGCGATTCCGGCAGGTAGAGCATGTAAAACACTGGAAAATGAAAGAGACAGCAACTGAAACTACAGCACAAATTAAGTATGCTGCAGGTTTGAAAATTACACTTCAGACACTGCAAGTGTAGTTGAGATATGGAGCTGCTTGGTTTCCAGTATCTCCAAGTATGGCATTAGTCTTACCTGTTGGGACTGTGCAGTACGTAACTCAAGGAGAGTTCTACCAATTACGAGGGAACAAAGCTATGCACTAAGGAAAACTTTATAATAAATACTCATTCTTCTAGTTATTATTTTGCATTCCATTCATAAGCAGATGCAGGTTTTACACTAAAGAGGCACAGCAGTACTAATCAGCTACTAAAAACAAAAGTACACAGAAAAACCCCCTCACCTTAAGATGATAGACATTGCCCTGTGCCCTCATGACCAGCTCACTAGCAGGAATGGACTGTCCACAGGCACTGCAAGCACCACTATTTCCAAATAACCTGAAACAGAGGTGATGATTGTGAATAATTTAATACACAGAAGGCTCTAGGCATTTTTGCACATCACTGCCATGGTTTATCACACAACTATTTTAGACTTCTGACCCTCATCTTCCAACTTGCTTTGTTTCATAATATGAAAAAGTGTATTTTTGTGTAACAACTGGTAGCTTCACCTTACCTGGGATGTGGTTACACGGGATTTAATCAGAAATATTGACTTACACCTCCAGAAACACAAACAATTCTGTACTACACACATTTTATCAGATTACTGGGTTCATCATAAAAAAAAGATACAATTCATGACTGGAGTTTAAATGCATTGTGTCCTTGAAATTATATGAAGAAGTCTTTTGTACTTTAATCATATCTTGAGATATGAGTCATCAAAAGGGTTAAGAGGATTTGATTGTATATCTAAGAAGACATCATGCTCAGTGTATTGAAACTCCAGTAAACCTCCATCAGTGCAGAGTTTCCATTAGAAACTCTCTGCTATCCAGGTTGATATATAATGTGTATGGGTTAACCTTTTCAATCATGGTGTCAACACTTTAGATTTGCCTCTGCTCATCTCTTTCATCCTAACCTTCTCTCTCTCTTGATAATGAAATGCTTGCTCCAACTTCCCTCTATCTGCTCCTGAGTCCACAATTTAGATTACTTCATCTCTGCTAGCAACAAACTGAATGAAATTTCGATTTGAGCAGAAAGTAATTTACCGGGATCTGGACCCATTTGTCATCATATCTCTCTGGGTGTTTGCTGTATCACTGCAGTTTTCCTATGCAATCAAATGAGACCACAACATCTGCCATTGGGGGGGGCACACGCAGTGGGGGGAGGGGGGAATAGGCGGAAGAGTGGTGAAGAAAAATATATACATAATTCTTCAAATCCATTTAAAGGTACAACGCATTGATTCAAAATATAATACAATAATGATTATTGAGTTTTACTTTTACAGGCTGTGTTAGCTAGAATTAGAAAAAACGTTATTTGCTTTTGCACGAGTCTCTAATAGACACAAATATTTATAAAGACTACCACAATTCATTTCGCAGTAAAAAAGGAAACTGAACTAGCTGGCAGGGTCACCGACCCACTTTTCTGCACGATGTAAAACACAGTAATAGGATTTACAAATTAGCGTATTGGTGTCATAATAAATATTAATATTTGCATCTCCTTCCTGTCCAAATAAAGTCATAAAATTCTGTTTGTGTCAACCTAGGACACGCATTACAACAGAATACCCGTAATCTGAATGATTGCAGTGTGCCTCTGTATAAAAATAATTGCTTTGAATTTCCAGAATCTGAGCTTGCAGAGGAGGCTTGTCATGTTCAAACTACTAATTTGCTGTCGCCACTTTATTGAAAATAGCCTGTAAGTTGTTATTAAATGTATCGACTGAACGACAGAGAGAGTAGTAAAACTGCCCCTTAAGATGGCTTTTAATAGGAAGCTGAGAAACAAATTTTGCAGCAGCATCGATTTGAAGAGTTCAATCAAAACTCCATTTCAAAACTAATTAGTCTGAGATCCACGACACATTGACACGTTCTTGCAGAATCACAGCGGTTACAAAGGGAAAGCTGAACTAATACATTGTCAGGACCTCCCGCCAAAGGGACTAAACTGTCTGGCAACTAAAGGTCCATTATTAGGGCATCCTCCAAACCAGGACCAGTTCCGAATAGTTACATGATACACCGAGGTTACTTCCAAAGCATTGCAATATGCTTTTTTCTTCCTTCATTGTTACTAGTAACGAAGTTGGCACTAGAGAAGGTGCACGGAAAGGGCTGTGAGAAAAGGCAGAAATGCACTACATCTCTACAGCAAAGATCCAACAATCCAGAGTAAGGGGGTGGCAGCAAGGGCATTGCTGGCTAGAAGGGAGAAGATGGACAGACGCTGTCAGTTGTCCAGGAGAATCTGAACATGGTGAGCCGTCTCTCACAACCCCCTCTTCCCTCCCCCCCATACAATTGCACCACCCAACTGAAAACACAGCTTTCAGAATGCTGATCTCATTGCACTACTTGTCTTCATTAAGCATTCAGTTGTTATACTATTCTCTCTGAACTAGAGTGGTCCCACACCTTGAATGTCTGTGAATTCTAATAAACGGAGTCAAACTAATCCAGAGGCTTTCCACATATCTTAAGTTTTCCCCAGGCATGTTCCCAAAACAACTCTACTTTGGGAAGACACTTCAGCTGAATCTTCTGCAAAAATTTCTAAAAGTTACTTACAAACTCAGAACACCTTTCTGCTGCTTATTATTATTTACCAAGAAAATTAAACTTATTTTTCCTTCTCTACTGTTATGAATGGTTTTGTTCTGTAATACCATTAACAGGAAAAAGGTTTTACCTTTTAAAAAAATGTTATTCCTCCTTACCAGTAACGGAAGTCTTCCACATTAACTATTCTTTACTGAAAAAGTTGTTTTGCATGGTTTCTGGGAAGCTAGAGAGCTAATTATCTAACCAGGGGGACTGTCCAGGACAGTATTTGATTTAAAAGGCTTGAGGCTTTAGGTGCTCAATTAAGTAGCTATCGGTCTCAGACTGGACTTTAATGGGCTCTTTTCTCTTTAACTGCAGCAATGGGTAGAGATACCCCAGGTCAGGCTAATTAAAGCCAGGGGACTCTTTAATTGTGATGACAGAATTGGTTTCAGTTTCCTCTTTGGGTCCTCAGTCCAAGAAGGTCATTAATATTTCAACATTTGGGCAATGCAATCAATCACAGACATCAAGAGGTTCCCTGTATGGACAAGGCAGCTCTTCTACACTTCGCAGCATTTTACTGAGCCACCTTAAATTAACTACTGTGTGGTTCCAACACAGCATTCCCCACACCCCCAAATGCTCCTGGTGTTTTTTGTTGGTGGGGTTTTTTTGGGTGGGGTTTTTTTTCAGAACTTTCTGTAGGAGAGTGGGAATGAAAGCAGCAAGAAATCTTCTCAACCCAGTTTCCCATCTTGCTGCTCAAAATTCAGCATCAGCAGAAACACGTCTCTAGCAACTTGTACTAACACAATAAGGTTCCACTGCTTTCCAAAATTGTGGACACAGATTTAAGCACTCTGATTCTTGCACGACGCGGTGCACATTTGTGTTCACATACATATATCCATCCAAGCCCTAGCAAAGAGAAATGCACATCCAGACCTACTGATCCAGAAGGAATCAGTGTTTTTGTACATTCCCCACATTTAATCTAAATTCTGCACCAGCTATATTAAATGTAACAAAGAAAGGCAACACAGAAATTATGCCTGAAGCCAAGTCCATTAAACGTACTTCAGAATAACTAGAGACCAAGCACCTTAAAAGCACCAGAAGCTATTGATACTTAAAAGGGGGGCTGTGCATAATGGCAAGTGCTGCATTAGAGAAGAGGAAGAAAAAAAAGGAAAAAAAAAAACCAGCCAAATTACGCTTGGTTAATTCAGAGTAACAGATCTGCCCCCAAGTGAATTGGAGGCCTTGAATTAATTCTGTTATGACAAATCAAGATAAACGTTCCCCCTAAATTGCATGCGATTTAATTAATTTTTGAGATCCTGTTTTTTTTTTTTTTTTCCTAGCTAATAGTTCACATGCTCCTGTGCTGTCATTGTGCTTGAGTGGGCAGACTTCAAAGTGATATTAAATAACCAACTATTAGATTTACCTAGCACGTCCTATTGGAAAAGTGCCATTTAATTACCTAGCCTGTTCAATTAAAGGGACAGCATTCCCTGAATATAGCAGCTTGCCGCTGATTACCAGGGAAATGAACTGGCTGCCCGGCGGCCCCCTCCCTGGCGCGGCCTCACTGCAGCGCGACCAGGTCCGGCCGCCCCCCGCCCCCGGGGCTGCGCCCCCGCCGCGCTGTGCGGAGCGGCCGCCCGGGGAGGGGCGCCGGGCGCTGCCCCTTTAAAAAGCGCCCGGGCAGCCTCCCCCTCTTCCCCCTTCCCCACCACTCCCTGCTCTCTCTTAGAGGCCAATTTTGTTAATTAAATGTTTTGTTTGCGACGCGGCTCTCATTCATTTCGGACACGTCATTCCGAGCAGATCTAAGCCAGCGACCAGATCTCATTAGATAAAACCTATCAGAACTAAGAGAAAATGGAGGAGACACTAATTAAAGCTTTTAATTGTGCGGATTCGCTGCCACGCTGCTGCTTTATCTGGCATCTCAAGGTTGGGAGGGCTGCGCTCCGCTCCGCTCCCCTCCCTGAGCGCGTTGCTCGCCGTGAGGAAGGAGGGGAAAGGACCAGGGTTTCCACCTCCCTCTCTTTTCCCAGGAACCTTGGCCTTCAATGGAAGCTCTAGCTCTACGGCCAATTTGTTTTCGGGTTTTGGGGGGGAGAGGGAGGGAAAGGGGAGTGTTGTGTTGTTTAAACAACAACAAAAAACCCCACATACAGCTTCAGACAGCTAAAAACCTCATTAATAAATGGCCCTGGGGTCTTGGCCCGAAGGAGTCAAGTCCCTTTCACCTGGCACCTGTGGGCCGATCAATCCTCTTTCCCATTTTGTCAGTCGTATCCAGCGTGCCCCGCGTCTCCGGCTGAGAACGGTGCCCGTGGCTCTTGCCTGGGGAAGAGAATGTGCCACCACAAAAGCCCGCCAGAAAACTAAGAGAGAAGAAGAATGGCAGAGGGGAACCAGAGCGCCTCGCTGTCAGAGCATTGCCTCCACAGCCAAATGGGGCCATTTCAAACACAAAAAGGGCGAGGGCCTCGCTCATGGCAGCATGACCCACGAGGAAGCCTGCAAAGTCAATTTCCAGCAGGAAAGCTCCAAGTTAACTCAACCCTGGCAGCGCCACACCATCCTACCCCACCTTGAGTGTACAGTGTCCAGTTCAAGTTTCAGCAAGCATCTGTCAGAGTTATTTTTGCAAGTCAAATTACACAGATCTAAAGAGAAGTCAGGCAATAGGACAAGGAGATCAATTCAAACCCCTCATCTGATAAAGCATCCTATTCATAATCGCCTACATTAAAATAAATGAGTATTAATTTTTGGCAACACAAAACCAGAGGACTGCGATAAGCTTGCCTGAACTTGCCTCTGGGACACAGTGGACGCATCTCCTCTTTTTAATTAGTAGCAATCAGACATGAGGGTTTGTTTGATGGCGTTGGCCGAGTGATGAATCTGTACTATTCAGTGCATCTTAACAGTAGTGTCAATTTTTCCACTTCAAACAAGACTCTTTCCCTAACACCGTTCTGCTCTATTTAATTACTATTCTGCCAGGCTTAGGCTTGTTGCTTAAGGATGATGACCAAAAAGCACCATTAACCCCCCACAATGTGCTGATTTTTTAGCATTTCTCTCTAAAAATACCCCCGAAACTAGCAAAACTAAGGCTTCAATTCCTCAGACATACCACGGGACATATTTTACATACTTAACTGCGTGAAGCCACAGCCAGGTACCAGGTCAGAGGCTGCACTATCAGAGTAACCAAATCTCAACTCCATCCTCTTAAGTAAGGAGGTCTCTGTGCATATACACACTACAATCCACATCTTCTCAAATATAAGTTTTACAACATAAGCAAACTTGTAACATTTGATGGCTGCTTTTGGTAGGGTTTTTTTTTTTTTCCAGAAAGGAAAAAAAAGTGGAACTTCTTGGCCATCAGAGAGAAGGGAAATCCTGGGTTAACTCTTGACATTCACTATTAATGAGAAGCCAGAAGCATTTAAACAGAACACTGTTTGTTTTAACTAAGCATTTCTGTGATGCTGGGAAGGTATGGGGCTTTTTTGTTGTTTTTTTTAATTACTGAATGTTGAAACAGAACACCTCCTTGAAGCATTCATGTGCATCAGTCTATCAAACCATTTACTCAAATTAAATGTGTAATCCTTCAAAATGCCTCCTTTTAAATTAATGAGTTTAAGTAGCTTGAGTTCACCTGAAAAGATCGTACAGGCACCTGACCTCATGAATTCTTTCTATTAATTATATTGGAAACTTGTTGGAAGGGATACTCTGCATAATCTTATTGTACCCCAACATATGCGAGATTAGTGAGGCTTAGTTCCCCCTACCCAAATCTGTGGCATTTAAAGCAAACAGCTTCAAAAGAGGAAGAGGTAAGAAATAAAGGGCAAGAGCATATACCTCCTCTGCTATCTCCTGCATTGTCTGTACTGGAAGTTAAGAGAAATGCCGGTTCAAAGCTTCTCTGTAACAATGCTAAGACAAACATCATACCACTGGTTTTTGCTGTAAGTAGAATCCACGGCCCTCCAACTGATGGTTAATCAGCTCTTTCACAAGGAGAACAGAGAATGAGTCATTCTGTTTCCACTCAAAGGAGTTTAAAGGTGCTTATGTAAATATCATAATTAATCAGATACTAAAGGCAGGCATTTCATTATTTAGCACCTCTGCCACAGCCTTATTTAAGCTCTACGATTTTAACATTTACTGTTCAGATATGCACACTTCTCCTTCAACACTACAACAAAGCAGATTAATTTAGCCTCTCTGATTGCTGTTTATTTTTAGTTGGGACTTGTTTTGTGCTGACAAACCACTTTAAAGTTACAGTCGTCGTTCAGCCCCCCCAACTCTTCCCTCCACTTGGCAATCGCAACTCGCCCTGGGCTAGGCGCTAACATCCGCACCCGCATGTCTCTCCGATCCTAATGAAAGAGCCATCCTGAGCCAGCCCACCCCTCTGCCCTGCGGACACCCACCACGAGGAAAAAAAAGGGGTGGAAAAAGAGAAAAATGGAGAAAAAGGCAGCGAGAAAGGGGGAAAGCAGTCCTCACCAGCCTGGCCGTCGCCTCACCTGATGTAGTCGTTTCTGCAGAGAATCATCCCGCTCTTGGTGTAGCAGGAGGTGCCGATGTCCCCCAGCTGGGCCTGGCAGCAGGAGCACTTGAGGCAGCGGCTGTGCCAGTAGCTGTCCATGGCGTAGAGCAGGAAGCGGTCGGCGATCTTCCCCCCGCAGCCGGCGCACCTCTTCCAGGAGAGGGAGCCCGCCGTGACCGGGGGCGGCTGCGCGCTGCCGCCGGGGTTCACCATGGCCTGCGCGGAGAGAGGGGCGGGGG
>NW_024581108.1:11406415-11588320 GCF_017639235.1 Corvus kubaryi
GGGGCAGGGGCGCGGCCGCGCAGCTGGCGGGGAGCGGCGGGCGCGGGGGGCAGAGCGAGCGCAACCCGCCGCCCCTCCCGCTCCGGGCTTGTGCAGCTGCAGCTCACAAGTCAGGAACAGTCCCGGGGTTTGTTTTGCTTATGAAAAAAAAGTGTGTGAAGACTAGAGGGGGGGGGGAAGTTGTGAAACTGGTTTTTCAGTCTAGGAGAGGCTCCGCAGGCTTGGGGTGGTAACGAGGGGCTCCGGACCGGCCCTCGAGGCCTTGGGATTTTATTTTTTGTAGTTTTATTTTGGAGAACTAAAAACACCCAGAGAAACTGGGTGTTTTTACTCCAGATTGAGGACGCTGGCCCGAATAATAGATCGTTGAACTTTAGGACGCCAGTTAACTTCCTACACAAGTACACTCAACTTTTGTCTCGCTAATCTGCCCTTGATCAGCAGTTTAAATGCTAAAGCTTTGTTACTAAAAAAAAAAAAAAAAAGTTTACCGACCCTAGGAAAGCAGCAGAGTAATGAAGTGCACCGCTCCGGCTGCAGTTACTCTGGCCGCCCCCGAAACTGCTACTAAGGGCATTTTTCACTTTCTAATAAATGCTTTATGCAAGCAGGACAACCGAGAGATAATATAGGAATCAATTCATAAAGCTTACTCTAAACCGATTAATTTGTTGCCTTCAATCCAGAGTCCAATAAACTCCCGGTGTTCCTCTAGTCACTTATACTATAAAAAGATCAAGTTATTTACTGCCAATTAAGCAGCATGTTTTGTCTTTGTCCTTTGTAAGCCGTATGTGCTCATGCCGAGGCATCTGGCTATCTGCTAAGGACCTTCAGACTGATACGTCCAGAGCAGCGAGGACGAACTTTTCCTGCCACTGGCCCAACTCGACTGCAGGAGAAGAACTGAGGCCGATTTAAACACACATTTCCTCAGAAAGAGTACCTGGAGGTATGTCCAGTGACCGCACAATAAACCAGGAGAACTGCACCAATTAAGCTGTAACAAAAACCCCGAGACTTTATAAAGAAAACCACTCTAAAAGCCATTAGCATTGCATTTATCCGAATGCATCGTATACCTTTATGTAAATTGATTTCTGATGCATTTGTTCAAGGAATTGCCTTTTGTTACAGTTTCCAGCTACAGCTTAATGAATCTGCATTTCCTGCTCTGAGTCCTTAAACCGTTTTCCTACGCTTTAAATCACTTCGGATTTCTTAAAAGAAAGAAAAAGGCTCCATGCCACCACCTTAACCTGTTCTTTGTCGAAGATAAATATGTGTAAATATAAAATGGGAAACGTTACACTGAGAAAACCATCCAGTAACCCCATTAAGCTAAAGCTCTTAAGGACAAGCAATACCTTAATGCTGATTAAATCTAAAAAGATGAATCAAGAGGACTGACCAGAAAGTGACTCCCTTGATAACTAAGGACGGGCCCTCATCAAGTTTCATTTAGAGTTGGGGGGGCGGCCCGCCGCAAGCTTTTAACTTAAATAGGCTTACTCGAGTAATTACAAAGCCAAGCAATTTAGGTCCTGGGATAGGAGTCAGTGAAATAGAAAGCAGAGCTAGAAGCTAGAGGCAAAATACCCCCCTTTTAACAGCGTCTCTGCTGCTTTTTTAATGGAGACCAAGGGAGGGACAAGCGGAGACCTGGAAATTTGTAGTACAAAAATGGATGCTTAATTCATGTCTTGGTTTTAATTAGGTGATTCACCGAATTTCTCCTGGATTGAAACAAAAGACCGTGTGCGGGGCAGGAAGGGAACCGGAGAGGAGAGAAATAGAGAGCTCACTTTGATCTTTTCTGCCACTGTTTCAGAAAAGTGTTTACTACGGGGGAAGCGGGTGCCCCAGCCTCCCCCCACCCCCCCCCCACCCCACCCCCCCCCCCCCGTCCCCTCCATTCACAGCCGAGGCAGGCAGAGCCCTTTCCCGGCGGCAGCTGGGAAGGGGGGTAAGGGAAGGCGCTCCAGTGGCGGCCGCCGCCAGGCTTTGTACGGGGGGCCGCGACAATGCCCGGGGCCCACGGCGACCCGCTCCGCGCCCCTCCGCCCGGCGGGCAGCGGGACGGCAGCGGCGAGCGGGCGGGCACCGCGCACACGAACGCTGAGAAACACGGGGGAGCGACCGGCACTTCTTACCTGCTTCCCCTCTATATTGCAAAAGGCCGGAGAGCGCCGCTCGGGGTTCCTGAAGAGGTCTCCTTGCAAAGAAACAAGCACAGCGCTCGCCCTCTCGCCGGCTGTTGGGAGCGCTGGAGGGAGCCCCCCGCCCGGCAAGGGGCAGCCCAGGCTGGAAAAATATAGATATTGCTATGAGAGGCGTCTGCCCAGGTCCTTCCTCCAGCTCCCGCTTCCCGGGAGGGGAGCTGCAGAGCTCGGTCCCTGCCGCTGAGCCGCACACGCAGGGCGCCGCCGCCGCTCGCTGCTGCAATCGCCGGGCAAGTTTGGCAATGTGGCTTCACTTTGTGCCGCTTCCCCCCCGCCCCCCCCACCTCCGCCCCCTCTCCGGGCTGCGGCGGCTCCCGAGCCTCCCGCGGCGCGGAGCCGGCCGGCCGCGGCCCGCCGGAGCGCCTCAGCGGAGCGGGCGGGAGCCGGCGAGTTTGAGCGGGGCCGGGTACGGAGCTGCTGCCGGGATCCTGCGGCGGCGGCGCTGGTGCCCGTCTAAGCGTGAGGCTGCAAGTGCGTGTGTGCCCGTGTGAGTGCGTGTGTGCCCGCACGGTGCGCGTGTGTCCGCTCCCCTTACACATGTGTTACTGACAGAGCAGAATCCCAACTACACTCCGGCTGGGCGCCCCCGTCAGCCCGCCGCAGCCAATCCGCCCCCGGCTTGTTCAGGCGGAATAATAAAACCTGCCAATCCCCGGGAAGACAAAGGAATGAGTGAGAGGGGAGGGAAAAAAAAAAAAAAAAAAAGGAGAGGAAGGGAGGGGGCGAGGAGGAGGAGGAGGAGGAGGAGGAGGGGAATGTAGAGGAAGGAGGGAGTCAGGTGGGCAGCGCTGGCCGCGCCGGGCGCTGAGGGGAGGCGCGCGGCCGTGAGGGCACCGTCCGCCCCGCCCCGCCCGCCAGCTCCCGGCCACCAGTTGAGAAACTTGGCGGCGAGGGGTCGTCCTGGCTGTCTCCGAGGACAGGCCTGCTCCGCCCGGGCGGCGGCGTCCCTCGGAGCCCTTCCCGGCTGCTGGGCGCTTCACCCGCCGCCGCGGCCCCACCGAGCCGGGGGGAGGCGCCGAGGGGAGGTGCGGCCGCAGCAGCCGCTTCTTGCCGCCTTCGTGGCGCCCCCCGCTGCCCGCGGCCGGCCCCGGTGCCCGCTCCCCGTCCTGCGCTCCCGTGCCGGAGCGGGGAGAGGCGGCGAGGGCCGTGCCCAGCTCTCCCTGCGGGTGGAGGGGCCGTGTCGCGCCGCCGACTGTCACACGTTCCCCGCAGGAGCTGCGCTGCGGGACTCAGGGGGGCACGGCCCGCGGTGGCCGCCCCAGTGGAGGCTTCGGTGGGTTAAGCAGCCGCAGTTGGCGGCACGGCTTGTCAGCAGGGAAGGCAGCTGCGTTTCTGAGGGAGAAGCCCGGGGATGACGGCAAATCGGAACAAGTAATGGTCAGAGAGGACGCTTAAAACTGTGAAAAACCCACTACGTGTTAACTGCACGCCTGTGAGGCCTAAGTGCAGCACACAGGATAAGCACAGCCGCGAATCGCTGGAACACGCCCCCGGAATAACAAAGTGCTCCTAAATGCGGGTGCTGTCCCCAGCGCAGCTCCGCGCCCGGCCGTGCCCGGCACAGGGAACACACGCGCTCCTGTCACCCCGCGTACGCGGCCGCGCTCCTCTCGCGGCGGCGGAGCCCCATCAGTGGCACATTCCCGGGATCTGTTAAAGGACAGACAAACTTCATAACAGGAGTTTCTCGATTCCAGACCGCTGACGTAAGCAGCAGCCAATGCAGCGCTGGCCGGCCGGCAGCAACGCTCGGGCCGCGCTCGACGGGCGCCGCGGGCAGGGCAGGGCAGGGCGGCCCCGCCGCCCGCGGGCACGTTCGCTGCCCTGTCAAGTATGTGGTGATGGCAGCGTGACCGGGCTACGAGCTCCGTGCGCCCACCCGATGTCCGAGACAACTAAGTATTTAAAACCTGCTCCTGCCGGCGGCTAACGCAGACGCGGTGCCCCGCACAGGTACACGGAACTCTTCCGGGGAGCACTTCCTAAGTGCTCCGGCGCAGGAACGCTGCCCGCCCGCCCGCTGACAGCCCGGCGCTGAGCCCCGGCCGGCAGTCGCAGCCCAGGTGTGCTTTAACCACATCGCCACCTGTGGGTCTCCCGCAGCCCTGCAGCCCCGGCCTGGGCTGGGCACGGAGCCGTGTGCCCAGCAACCATTTAGAATTGGAAGGAAAATCATCTACCGGGGAGAAACGTATTTGGGAAAACGTAGGATAGCGAAGATACATTTTGCTTCTAAATATGTAAGAAATAAAATTTTGACATTTGAATGGCACCACAGGTATGATTTAAACACGGGAGAAAATTATATTTCTGTGTTTCTCCATAGACTGGAGATATGTTCAGAGTCTGCTTAAAGCAGACTTGGGAGCTCATGGAACGCTTCCACAGGGAAAGGGAGAAGAGGACCACTGTTATGGTTAATATTTTTTTAGCATAGGTCTATGAAATATATCATCTGGATGTAATCTCCATGTACATATTATATTTAAACATACTCAGCAGTTTTAGATTTGTTATGTAGGATCTGGTACAACTTAAAATATATAAAGCAACAAGGCATGCTACAGATAATCAACAATCACTGATATTTTAGCTTTCTGACAGTTAAGAGCACAAGAACAGAACAAATGCCAAGCTAAAATAAAATCTACATTGTCTAATTATCTAAGCCTGTAATGGCTGGAAGCTACCAAATTCAGACTGGGAGAGCCATTAGGACCTCTCCTTATTGGAAAAGATATTCTACCAAGAAACTCTGCCATAGGCACTAAAATGTTTACTAGTCTTAAAAATGAGAGTGATACAAAAAACAGGAATTACCTTCTCAAGGAGCAGAGTTTTAAATGGCTTAATGATGTCTTCCAAATAGCATTACAATGTTCATATCTTTTTCTGAAATCTGATCATCACTAATTTTTGTGATTAATTTTAACAGAGGAAACCTTAACTGAGAGCATTTTGCAGAGCAATATTTTTCTAATTTTTCTTTTGTGCAGCATCTGCTGTTGCTGTGCTGTCATCTTCGTTATGTTTTTCATTGTCTATGTGCCATAATGTAATTAGTTAGTTCAACATCATCTGTGCTATTAGATGAGATGTTTCTATGGTAAGTTAACATAGTTCTGTGTAATTGGTAGATTTCAGCAGTAGGCATGAATGTATCCATCAACTTAGGTCGATTTGAGTCCACAAGATTTAAATTCACTTGGCATACGTTATCCTAGAAGACTTTTAATTTTGGCTGAATGGATAAAAAACACAATGCAGAAGAAAATCTGGCTGCTTATATTGCAGTACTGTTGGAGTCAGGGAAAGGAAAGCATAAAATTGCTGGCTTAGTAGTTGCAATCTGAATGTCTGGAAAATGTTACAGCCTGGGATCCAAATCCTTCTTAAACCTAGATGTGCCCCTAAGATACCAGGTAGTCCAGAATTCATCAGAGTTATCTCTCCATTCAGGAAAGGAGTCTTGGTTCTCTTCCTAAATACTGCATTCCTATGGGACCTCTAGGTTCTCTCCCTGAATAGTGCATACCTAGGGGACTCTCTTCCTTTTCTCATTAGAGAGAAATGTTGAGGCTGCTGCTTTGAGATCTTCCATGTGGCACTTTGCTAATCCATGTATCTTGCAAACTACACCTTTTGAACAAACAAACTTCTAAAACAAACCCTCTGATCCCAGTCTCTCCAGAAACAGTGATGAAAAATCAACAGCCATTTCTTACTTTAAAGTAATGCATCCTTTTACTCACATAGATTCTTCTGGTTCAGGCCTCAATCAATTTAAAAATGTGACTGGATTAAGCATTTAAGTCAGATATCCAATGATATGGCAGAGTCGTATACTGGCAGAAGCTGGGAAGAATCCTGGATGGCTTCACTCTTAGCATTCTTTTCTAAGCAGTAGACAGTACTGTTTGCCCAAAAGAGTAAGATAAGTTACATTTAGAAATATGTGTATAGATTTTGACTTGCTTATAAATATATGAGTAACTTTAGTTACAGGAACCCAGAACCATGGGAGGTAATTAGTAGGCACAGTTTGCTTATGTAAGGACTTGCAAGACCCTTTTATCATCACTGTATGCATAACTTAGGACAGGAGCCAAATAATATAAATGTCCGTAATTACAGATATATATTTATATTAACAATAAAGTCCACTTTTGGAAGAGCTCAGGCTGTATTTGTAATGACATCATATGGCTGAAATTACGTTCACCAATTTGTCCTGTGCACATTTCTGTTGGGAGAAATTGATACATTACCACAAGCCATCAATAGCAGAAAGTCCTGCAAGTGGGTTCTGTGACTACAGTCAAAGATATCAGAGTTTGAAATTGTATGTAATTTTTGTTTAAAGCTAACTAAAAGTCTTGAAAGGCCTCCAAAATATGTGTATGTAATAATAAGTTCACAACATAAAACAATCTTAAAATTGGAAATGCTGTGTGAATTTTGAAAGAGGTCTTCACATTCCACAGTCTATAGCCATTTTTTAAGCAAATCAGTTAAAATTAATTTGCTACTCTTAAACATATACTGACAATTGATTTTTGTGATGACATATCTGTAGTGATATGTTGTTTCAAAAATGAATATTTTTATTATTCATATGTCTCCATCTTTAACAAGGAAAAATCCTTTGACAAAGACCTACTATAAACTTATATAGAACTTACCCTTTGGGGTAAAAAAAATGTTTTCTTCACACATACTTTTATAGAACTGGCATTAATATGTTGCCTCTATTCACTAGTCACCTTAACAAATGGGAGGGTGGGACAGCACAATTTGGTGCTGTTTGAAGGCCCAAATTATAGGTAAAAGTGGCCACCAACCTACTTTAAATTTACAGTACAAAAAAGATCAAGTGGAAAGGAATTACAAAAATAAAAATCTGACTCAATCAGCTGACCAAAATGCACTTACCTAATGCAGAGGTACATGTTTATAACACTATCATTTATGCAATGTGTTGCAATGAAAAATGAAAACTTAACTCTAGCCTGTATTATCTAATTAATTAGCCAAGTAACTTTAAATATGCAGAATAAATTAGTATATTATCCCTAAGTGAATAAATAGCATGTTTAATATTTCTTCATGATGTTGTCCACACAAAATACCTTTATAATTGCATTGAAATTATTTTCAAAGATGTGTGTCCAGTAGCAAATCCTATGTAATTAGAATATCTGTCTGAGTATATCCAGGAAATGAATTATTTACATGTAGCTCATTGCGATGGAGGAGTAGGTCTGATATCTTTATGAAGTTCCCATGGCCTCTGAACAAAGCTGTAATGTACAGAAAAGTCCATGACCAATGTTTTCCACCTATTTTGCACCTATTCACAGCTTTGTGGTACCTGGCTTGGGCTGTAGTAAATCAATGGAGGAACATTTGCTCAAGCTGTTTTCTCTGTAGGTCTTCAGGGGACGTTCTCAACCTAGAATTTCATAGGGTTTTGTTCTATGATACGTCACTGATGGGAAGGCACAGTTTTAGCTAATCCATCTAGATGTTTGTGGTGACTGTCTCTGGTGGAAATTTGACACTGGGCATTGTTTCAAGAAGCTGAGAGAAAGCAAGGCACAGGCTGAGCACTGAAACACACACATCCCAGAGATCCCCTGTTGAAGTTGTCTTTTTAATTGAAGGGCTACCAGCATGGTATGAGAAAATGGAGGGTTACAAAAATGAAGAGGAAGAGCAGCCTGGTGACTTGTGTCTGGCAGAAATGCCTCTATCATATTTGATTTGAAATTTACATAGATGCCAGTAGTTATGACACAACTGTCACTTCAAGTTCACTTAACTGGACATGAAACAATAATGACAAACAACCAGAATGACAGTTCTCCTATTCTGCAGTGAGATTCTTCATATCTCAATTCTGCAACATTTCTTCTGTTCACTCCGCCAGACAAATGTGTTTCTGTTATTATGATTTCTCTGCTTGGCTCGGCGCAACATTGCTAAAAGCAAGAGGGAGAGTTTCTAAGCTTTCTATTTAGTTTTTTAGCCCTACCATTTATCAAAGAAAGAGCTTCTTAGTAACAATTTTTAACATTAACTCTTTAATAGTTACTTTGCTGATGTAATCCATTATTTAAAAACATTGTATTGCGTAAGAATATTACATTATTTTTCATACAAAAATATAGCGCTCTACTCCTAGGTTGTTTTTCATAACTGGAGTGACTACTACACTCCATGACCATAACTCTTTTTATCATTCTACTATGATTCAGTAGCTTTTGCTGTCTTATAAACAATCTTACAATTAAGAGCTAATGTTAATGGAATAGATTGTTGTCATAGGATAATGGTTTCCTGCTGCTAGATAAATGCTGTGGCAATGCTAGGACATTTATTGAAAGTAATAGTGAAGACAAAGCTAAGAGATTTATTTTTAAAGCAGGTGCCACAGATCCAGTGACACCATTCTGTTACAATTGTTTTATTTCTATTTCACTAAGAGACTGATGAAGATGGAAGCATTTTGCCTGATGTATGCAAGTGCAGCAAAGTGACAGTGGCTCATTTCACTGTAACTGAATAAGCTGCATTGCACTTGGCTTGGGAAGAGATTTATTGTGTGGCTCATCCAATCAGAAAACAGTTTATCCATTAACTATGGCTTTAAAGTATGTTTTATTTCCATGAACAAGATGGGGCTTGATGCTTTATTTCACAGAAACAGTTATACAGAGTTCACAGAAGAGGACAGAAGTGGGGCCCTTTGGTGCTTATTCCACCAGTCATTCCAGAAGCACCCCCCTTTCCTCTGTGCCACAGGGATGGCAGGCTGGGGAGAGTGAACCTGTCCATAGTGTGTGCCCCTCCTCCTAAATCAGTGGTTCCTTGTCTCCCTTCTGCATTGGAGGGTGTTGCTTCAGTGTTAGCAGAACAGAAATGGCAGCATTGTTCTTACCAGCGCTGCTTTGCAGAGGGTGGGCAGGAAAGTTTTTGTCTAGTCTAGTGTTTCCTCTGTCTTTGCAGTCACAGGAATTTGAAGTTTCGGAAAATATGCCTTCTTCCACTTCCATGATTTCAAAATTGCTCACCCCTGAATCCTCCAATAGAGAACTGTGAAAAACACAGCTTGTAGAGTTTCATAGGCCCTCTATCTGCTCATGTGGAATTGTAATTAAACACCTTGAGTGCCCCAAATATACAGCTCCTACAAAATTGGAGTCAGTTGTCAGGAAGTACGTGGGATCCATTCAATTCGACGAGCTTTGTCTGGACAGCTATGCCCTAATTGCCTGACCTAGGCTTCAACAAATCCTTTGTCTTTTCTTTTGAACTGTGGAGCGGCTATTCCAAGTGGCAGTGCTGTAGCTATGACAGCTTGAGGATATTCCACAAATAATAAAAAACATGATCCCTTCCCACAAACTCTCATCATTCTGAAGCATCTTTAAAGTTGTGTTGTAAAACAGTATAATGACTTTATATAACCATAAAGTCTCTGCTAGGATTTCCTTAAGAAACAAACTAATTTTATTATTAAGGCCCGCAGACCTTGACATCAAACCAGCAATTCACTGCTCCAAGGACTTACTCTCTGTAGCTGCTCAAAACACAGTTCTGAATTAACTTCCAAGACCAGAGCTTGAAGGCAGTAGACAGCTTTAACCTTTTCTTGACCCCAGACACATCCCACAAACAGGAGTTCAGTAAATACAAAACTTTTACTTTAATCCATGTGCAAATATTCTGAGAAATAATTAATTCTTCAATTTCTGAGTTTTAAGGAAATGTTTATACTAACAAATGGGCAAGTGTTACAGTACTTGTTCCAAAGGGCCATCAGGCAATGTTGTTCCTCTGCTGAGCATAGCCCCTTATAAAAGGCAAGCCCCAGAGAGAACATCATAGAGAAAAACAGAAATGAGGGAGACCTGCAACCGTGACAGAATTAACCCTTGCAGCTTTGAGGTCTGTTGGGTCATCTGCAGAATACACAGTGCAGAGCTCTAGCAAATACTTATTCTTCCAACTAAATCTCTATAGCACTTGATCTTGTGCTTGTGCCTTCTGGTATCAATCTCCCATCTGAAGCTTAGGATTCACAGGAACAATCTAGGAGATGGAGAATTTCCAGATCCTTAAATCATTGGAGTCATTTACCTAAGTACCTTTAAGGATGTGATGGTTAGCATTGTAAAGTCTTAGGATTTTATTAAAATACTTGGTGTATCTGTTTAAACTCCCAACTCTGGAATCATGGTGTAAATACAAATCTGCTTTCAACTTTTTCAGTAGGAATTTTGAGTCTTCCTGGTTTGGTAAAACATTAATTCTTAAAGATCAACCAGAAACAAATGATTTGTTCCCATTTAGCATTTTATTTTAAAAATTATTCTCCATTTGATCTAATAAATAGTGAGGAGTCATGACTTCTGGATTTTTGGGATTGCCAGTACAGTAACCGAATGTCTTATCACCACATACTGGATCTGCCCAAGAAATCCTCCTCAATTCAAGGAGTTATTAAACCTATTTTGTTGATATGTTTCTCCACATCACCTGGGACTGAACACAATCAACCAGTATTTCATTTCCATACCCCATACTGCCTTGCCAAGGGAGTCAGTATTCCCCATGTCAGTTATCCTATCATAAGGCAGATCCCCAGTCTCTTGCAGCTCTTTGGACTAAGGCGGTTGGTTGTGTATATCCCACCTGGATCTGGCCCAGATGCTTTATTTCTATTGCATGAGATGATTAATTATGTGGTTTCTTTCTGTTTGTCTGATAGAAGCTGAGGTAAGAGAGTGATGGTTGCTTAGTGCACTGTTATTAAAAAGCTGCTTTTGATAGCCCTGAACAGGCTTGAGTTGTGTGCTACAACTAATCATAAAGCTGCTTGCTTGGAAATGTAATGCTTGTTAATACTACACTGTACTTTTATAAGTGAACGAAATTTTGATTGGCTAGAGTTTAACTATAATCAGTAATTAAGGGTCAGCCATCCAGTAAACTCATTAGTTTACACCAATTACATTTGGTATAGTAACTAATGATTTCAGGGATCAAGCCATTTATTTCTAGGCTTTCAAAGTATAATTATTGTGTAAATCAGATAGAGTGTAAATCTTTTCCATACGTTTTGGTTGGTAATTGAGAAATAAAATGGTTTCCAAATGTATTCTTTGTCCAGGTTTTGTTCTGCAGTAGATCTCTCTGGGGACTCTTTAAAGTATATGGAAAAGGTGATGTCAACAGAAGTGTACGCTGGGCAAACTGAAACAGGATTAATTAATAGAGATGAAAGAGAAAAGCCAGCCCTTTGCAAATTATGGTCCAGGTCTCAACTTGGACATCACACCTTAAAATGACAGTTTACAATCTTAAGCATGAGTCACACAGATTGACAAGTATTCAAAATAGAAGAGAATTAAAAGTCCTTTATGTTTAATGTATAAAGGCCTTTCCAATATGCAGTCTTTAAGATGGTGTAATCTCTGGAGCATTTTGCTTTGAAGTTTAATATGTAGCTCCTCACATCCACATAACATTTTCAACACGTTAAACAAATTAGTCTCTGGTTACAGGAGTTTTTAGATATTTACAAGTTGCCGTTTAACTAAATTTAATATGTGCCAGTGAAGTTGCTCATGCACTTGTTCATTTAGAAAAATGCACTTTTGGAATGATTAATAAATAAACCAGCCTTTCCTATGCCTTCAACTTTGGTGTTTATTTGAAAGCAATCTACTTTAAAAAGACATTAATATCCCTAGAATTATTATTAGAATAATTGCTTTTACTCTTCTTGGAACACACATTTTTTCTCATTTCCCTTCAGCACAGACAGCTTTTGACTCAGATATAAACTTCCTATTATTATTCCCCACTCCCCACCCCAAAAATGAAGAATAGGAATTATACACTTTTCACTAAGGAATAATTAATTTGTCTCAAGTATTAGAACAGAGAATTGTAGAATGACTTTGAATGGTAGTCTCTAAGGAACAGCATTGTTTGTTCTCTTCAGTCTTTAATGAGCTTTAGTAAATGGCCAGGAAAAATTACCTTCTTTCTGTAATATGAGAGAAGCGAAGAATGAAGGAAGCTATAGAATCCCGAGGAGGAAAGGAGCAGACACACACACACACACACCCCCCCTGTACACATCACTTCCAGTGGTTAGTGTTCTTCTTTGGAACTGAGCACTAGAGCTCTAGTTTTCCATTACAGTTAAAACATATAATGTCCCTAATATTTTTGTAGGAGAGAAAATTCCTGGATGTCTCCCACACACTGACAGTATCTGGCTTATGTTGAGGGACAACTGCCTATAGCTAAGATCTGGAAGTCATTCTGGCTTTCTCTGTTTTGGCATTGATTTTGTATTTTAAGACTCTTTAGTGTATTTTTATTGTATTTCCACCTTTAAAAGCAATTTGCCTTGTCGTGCTCCAGCGTGCTGCCCTGTCTTTTAATAGAATTCTTTTCCCTCCACTGCATATTTGCTGCCGCTCCTGTCCAGAATGGTAACTGAGGCAGCCCTGGCAGGTGTTTGTTTCAGCTACAGCTACAAACCTGTCACCATGGATAACAGAGTACATTCAGGAGCACGCTTGCCTTCCCTCCCCTCCAGTCTCTACACGTCCTCACCACCCAGTCCCACATCAAGTCCCTGGTGCTATGGCTGCTCCATGGCTGCTCTGTGGTATGAGGGAGCTGACCAAGTGAGATCAGCACAGTTCTAAAAAGATCTTGTTGAACAAGGTCTTTCTCCAGTCTATCCCGTTGGTGCTGTTCCAGTTTGTATGGAATAATTAAATGGATTAAATTGATTGTTCTGTGTGCTTGCTCTCAAAGCACTACTGAGAGCAAGAAACCTGGGGTTTGCTACCATCTTCCAGGGAATGCCTCCATACTTGGTATTAAGTATTGACTGGGGCAGGCCCTGTCAGACGTGGTTTCCCCACCCAGGTGAGTGTCTCCACTACATGACTGACAAGTCAAGCACAAGCTTTCCCACTCAAAGAAAGGACTTGGGTCACCCTCCTCACAGAACAGTTGGGTAGGGTGCAAATTCGGGGGGCAAGAGATTCAAGTTCAAATTGCCTCAGGCAGAGCCTAAATACAAGTCTCCCATATCTTGGCTAAATTACACCAGCCAGGAGACTGAACCACAAAAGCTCAGGAGAGGAAGATGAGCACAGGAGCAAGGAGGAGAGACATGCAAAAGGTGACAGTGCTGTCATTATTATTCTGTGAGAAAAACCTGGCACAGGTGTGCAGTTCCTAGAAAGTGGCAGAGCAAGTGTGGTGAGTAGGTAAAGCAACACACGGTGTTACACCACCTTGGTCTGATCGTGGCTTTGGATCATGGGAGGTGCTCTCATGACAGACATCAGATTGCTGACTAGAGCTCAGGGTCACGAGGGATGTGAAGAGAGATGATGAAAGTGGGGAGAGCTGCCTGGATCCATCCCACACATTTAGGGAAAAGATAAAAGTAAAAAGCTGCTGCCAAAGTAAAAATAATTTCTATCATGGGCTCTCTTCAGTGCAATTGTTAGAGAAGAATAAATGGAGAAAGATGGTTGAAAGATAGATAGGAGACAGTGAGAACGGGACTAGTAAGTGAGGCAGAAATGTTGGAAAGAAGACAAAGAGGAAGAAACATCAGAGAGCAACAGGAGGACTGGACAAAGGAAAAACCATTACTTACCGAGACACTTCACCTCTCATTGCTTCAATCTTCTGGCAATAAAATAATAACAATGAGAGAATCACAGAGCATTTCAGTGACTTTGAAGTCCATAAATATTTAGGAGACATTTAAGTGTCCTGTTGATGAGGATTGTGTTAAAAAGAGAGCAGGAAAAATTAAGAGAGTGTTTTGACAAGCCTAAATCAGGTCTATCAGGAGGAAGAAAGGAACAGAACTTACATGCTTGATTTTGTATGTGTAACTGAGTATTAAAATCCACACCCAAGAACACTTATGCTTCTTAATAGAAAAAATTGGGCCTTTTTCAGAGCAGTAAGAACACATGGTTTAAAGCATGCAGCCGCTCTTCTTCAGTAACAACCCACTGTGACTCCTATAATTTATTTCTCCCAAGATTCATTTGAACATCTGCAGTATCATTATTTGAGTTTGTTATACTATTAGCTTTAAAGTTTTATAAGCCATACAGTAGGATAGGTGACAAGCTGAAAAGTTAAGGAGGGTTAATTTAAAAGTTTTAAAGCAAAGCTATTTTTGAGTTATATAAGTAAAAAAAAGGCATCTGAATCCAAACCTCCATGGTTACATTTAAGTAACTCAGAAACTGCTGAAAGGATTTTCTTCAAACTTCACTCAAGACAAATCCCTCTGGGCTAAGACCAAGCATGAGAATTTAACTCAAAAGGTGATTGTTGTCTGAAGGGAGTTTTCTTTTTCTTTTTTCTCCCCTCCCCTCTTTTTGCTTGTTTTGTTTTCAATGTTCTGAAAAAAAAAATAGCACTAAAAAAAAAGTAAGGTTCTGGAGTGTAACTGTTTCATATCCATTTTATCATTGTAATAAGAAAAATGCTGTGTGTAAACTACCTTTTCATTAAAAGCAGACCTCCTGCTTCGCTTTCAGCCATTCTAGCAGTCTTTGTACCCACCTCTAGCAAGCATTTGATAGCACTGTAACTGATGGCTGAACAGAGAAGTATCAAGCTGTACTCTCTGCCCCATCTGCAGCTTCTGTGCATGCCTCAGCAGCTCTGAGCAGCTCTAGTACTACCCTAAATGGACAACTGAGGATTCTCCTAACAGGAAGTCTTTGGAGAGCAGACAATCAGCAGCTCTGCAGAACTCTGCCCTTCGCTTCCCCATCCCCAGTTCATGGGAGGTGAAGCATGCTCTGTAGCTGCATGCTGACCTAAACCATTTCTTGCTGGTCCAGGATTTGGAAGGCAAGAAAGGCAGCTGGTAGTCAGGCTTTTCTCACTCACATTTAACTTGGGGCATCTGGCACTGTCATTCAGTCTTCCCCTTTACAGTTGCAACCAAGGGAGTCACCTCCTAGTTGTGTGGCGAAATGAACCTGTGTAAAGGAAAAACCTGAACAACAAAGTTGGAAATCTCTATTTTATTTTTCAAAGCCCTTGAAGCCAGTCCTCTTTCATAGCAGCATCATGGGTCCTGGTAGCCTGATTATCTGGATTAAAAAAAAAACCAAAAAAAAAACCAGAGGAATTTTTTTTCTCCTGTTCATTTCAACTCTCTCCCACATTTTGGTTTCTACAAATTGTCCCAGGGCAGACAAGAGCCCTTCCCTCCCCCTTCTACCAGGCTTGTTTCTGATTCTCTAGCAGCACGTCCCAGTTACTCACTTGTTTGGTTTTTTTTCCATTTGCAACTTTTGCCCCCTCCAAAGAGCTGCCTTGCCCAGGGAAATTACAGTAACTTATTTTATTTCAAATGCATTCAGAAAGACATTTTAATTGTTTCTTTTCATTTAGAGCAGCATCCAAATTTGGAATTTGTGAAAAACTGAAGGGGAAGGTTTAGAATCTATTTGCTGCACTAATTCACTGCATTTAACCCAGGCAACTCAGATATATGGAGAATCACCTTCCCTTGCCTATCTTCCATATACATGACCTGGATTAAGAGCTGCTTTGGGCAAGGAAGCCCAACTCATTGTTTGTGGCCCTAACACAATGTGGCTTGCAAATTGTGGCAATACTGTAACACTTAGGGATTTGTTTCAGGAGATCCTGATTTTGGAACCGAAATACATGTTTCCTGATGACTGCTAATAGTGAACAGTGGGAAATATGGCTGAAATCGGCACACAGAGATGCATCAGGAATCCAAAGTCTTAGATTCAGTTTTTAATTTTGGGTAAGTCTACTGTGGCAAAACAGAGAGGCCTTAGAGTTGGTATCAGGATGTGGTAGCCTGCAGAGGGATAAGCAGCTCCTGGAAGCTTACAGCTGTACCACCCTACAGGCACAGGCAAGTTTCGGCAAACACTGGAAAAAACAGAGAAACTTAAAGAAAAAAACCCACAATATTTAAGCAATCAGATAGCTTTTCCATTCATAAATGTCCCATCTACTCTCCACCACCAAATTCTGGGGTATCATTTTTCAGTCAGCACTTGGCACTCAGCACTTTTAGCTGTCTGCTGCTATCTCATTCATACAGCTTTTTCATTGCAGGTCAATATTATCTGACTAGGTTCAGATTAAATCTTAATACACCGTTCATCTGAAAAACACCAACTCCAAGCACATTGAAAAATTGCAAACATGAACAGTATAGTTTCCATGGATGAGGTTGTATTAAAATGTATTCCAAAGGGAAGAGTTGCAGGAAAAAGAGGAATGTGAAGTTATGATCACAGAGGAGAATGCCCTTTTTCAGCTGGGATTTTATGTAAGAGCGAGAACGAATGTGACAAAGAGAAGAAAGGTCCGTCTCCTCGCCACTGCTTCTCTAGCAAAGAAGATTTTCACATCAGCCATGGTAAAATTAGACAGAGGAATAGCAGATCTGAATATTGTATGGGAAGATGCGAAATGAGGAAGAGTTCAGTGCAGTTCAAGGATGGCAAAGTATAATGAAGGCAAATGGAAAGAAAGAGCTGAAACTGGAAGAGATGAACTGAAGGAGCCTAATATGAAGACAGAAGTTTAATTAATAAAGACAGGCAGAGCAAGCTGAACAGAGAAGACTCATTTAAAATGTCAAAATATATCTTTAGTTGTGGCAGCTAAAGTAAAAATAAAGGCAACATACATGGGAAAAATGTGAAAGTTGAGGGGTGCAAGATTGGGTTCAAGGATCGGAGTGCTGTGAAAACTGGAGACTAACAGGAAAGCTCCTCTGGGAGATGACAGCACTGTCTCTAGTGCTTATTGCTGTCTTCCAAAAACCCAACACACTGCTCCATTAGCAAAAGGGATCAAAAATCACCTTCTAATCTGTTTAAGGCAGCGAGATTAATTTCACCTGGTGATGAACATGGATATGAGCTAACCAGGCTGGCTTTACTTGTAGTGCATTAAGGAATGCTTGCTTGGCCTCTTCTGATGGCAGAGATACGGGAAGGGACCAGGGCAAGCAGCAAAATGTGGTGTGGTTTTCAGCTAGTAAAGGATGTCTAAAGGCACTGGTGAAGATATTTGTTTGGTATAGGAGAACACATGAACATGAAGACTGGAACCACTACAATCTTAAGGTTGAATAAAACTCAAGGAAAAAGTTACCATCAGCAATACGGAGAGCGAGAAAATGTGCTCTTTCTACATCTCACTGATATGTGACTTGCATAAAGTGAATTGGTAGAGTTAGGAAGCACACCAAAAACTGAGCTTCCATACCAATAATTTACTTCTATTATCCAGAGTGGTTCTGTTCTCCAAGGTGGGTAGGTCATGGGAAGTTTGTTTCACTTCAGCTATTGCTACAAGAATTCAGAGAGAGAAGAAACAAGAATTTTGGTTCTAAAAGTGGAGAGATTTTAGAAACATTAAAATAATGTATTAAACTGAAACATGGAAATATTCTTAGTAGTCACCCCTGTGTTTCTCCCTAAAATTATAGCTGAGAATCACAAATCAAAATTTTGTTGAGAGGTCACCTCTTCTGTATTTTTAGAGGGACTGAAGCTCTAAAACATTTGCCATTACTTTTATATCTATCTTCTATGTTACCATTTATATTGAGGCTCTTAGTATCTGACTCAGTAGGCCTTACGTTGTTTAGTTCTCCACAATTTAGCTCCTTATTTTTTGTGCCTGTCATTCACGCTTCTGTAAAGTTCAGCTGAAACCAGTAGTTCGTGTTACTGGTACTCTGCATTGCAAAAATTAAGAAATAGAATTTGCAATCCAGGTTGTTCGCAGAACATTTTTATACAGCACATAATTTGCCAACAGCTAAATTAATCTTGCTTCACAATGTGAGGCTGTGTACATGCGGTTTCTGATACAGAAGGCTCCAGTGAAATCAATGGTATAGGCATCATATTAACTCAGAACCAGCTTCTTCAGGTCCATGAAGCTTAGTCATGTGCCTGCTAATTTAGAACTCAAAGGTAAGCAAGAATCTCAGCTCTCCTTTTTAAACAGTGTGAAGTTTCAATCCAATTTACCTTGCGTAGATGAAAACATAAATCAGTAGCTGGTCTCCACTGCACATACTAATTTAATGAGCTGGGGCTTTGACCACATGTGTATATACACTCTGGGAACCTGAAGACCTTTCCCTCTATGCTGCATTAGGTTTGGATGCATGCCAAAGGACTATCTATAAGCTGAAGGGAATGGGGAAAGGCGGTCTGGCTCACCAGTGAGCACCAGGGTCTAAAACTAGGGTATGAGACACGAGTCAGGGGTCAAGTACCATCCATAACCTCCAACTGATGATCAATTGAAGAAATTCAAGAGCTGCTGCAAGTAGCACCACAGCCCAGACAGCAGCCCCAAAACATGTCTCAGGACAATGTCTACGGTCATCATAGCTCGGCTGGAAAGGGCTGGATCCAGTACAATACAGAAGATCTGGAAGAAAGCTCCAAGAAGAGGGTGACACAAAGGTTTCCTCAAACCTACATTTTGGCTCATTGCCTAGGGTACTACAAAACAAAGCACATTTGGGGTTTTTTTCTAGTAGGCCTTCAAAAAAAGTGTGTAATGACAACTCTGTCAGAATGCAAAATGAAGTTTAGAATAAAAAGACAGAGGATAAATATTCATGCACAGCCATCAAGTCTGCTTTGGCACCGTTCACATTGTGTGACTTTTGTTGACCTGACAAGACTGTGACCTGAAACACAGAATCCAAAACAGCAGTGTCTCCTTAACTCTTGTCTCCTCTCTGCCTTGTCCCAAAGACCATTGACCCAGAGGGATGAAGCCTTGGATTTATCATTCTCAGACCTCCGTGCATCTGTCCATTCACAAACAGGTCCCTTCTGCAGTACTGGTCTAAACCAATTCTCTTCACACACTTGTCCAGGCAACAACTCATCCAGTCCCATGCTGCCTATTTTGCAGATGTGCAAAATAGTGAAAATAGACTTCTCTGAGGAGATGTTCCTGAGCAGATAATCTTAAAAACGTGACTACCAATGTCAGGTGTCTTTGGCTTCCCAGAGAAAGTCAAGGTAAAGCTAGGAAAAAGCAGAATAAAGGCAATGGATATGGGTACAGCATAGAAAACCAAAATGCTGCTGCAACATCAATTCATCATACGAAAGCAGAGACTGCTAAGGCACATTCAGATAGGGCTAGTACTGGTCACCTCTGACTATGGTTACACTCCTCTCTCTAACATCAGAAGAATGAAATCTATGTCAGATTTTTGCTTAGGTGCCAAAGGAAAAAGGAAATTGTATTAACCATCTCTGAGAATCTGAACAACAGAATTAGTGATTTATGCCTGAAATTAATTTTAAAATAAGTGTGTTTATCTTAGCTTATCAAATCAGTTATTAAAAAAATTAGAAGTTCTGTGATGTGAGAACAAATTACTCTGAGAATGAAATGTCAGGACATCCCCAGCCTGTGGGATGGGAGGACCATCTGCTATCAACATCTAGGAAACTTGCTTTGGGTGGAAAGTTTCCTTGTAGCCTCATTCTTTGTTAGAGTAACTGACTTTAGCTCTTATTGCTCTGGTTCTATCCATAACTTTAGTTCAGGGTGCCTCAAATTTAGGCCTTGCTGAGGACCCAAGCTCACTGCCCTCTAAAAGGGAATAGTCCTCTATGCTGGGGTCTCTCAGTGGAGTCATGCTGAAATCAAAATAACTTTGCACAGGCACAGGAATCCCTGCTGCCAGGTCCCAGACCACAGTACAAATAATGCTTGTCTAGAAAACACACACACAGGTTTTCTGCCTTGAAGAAAAGCCAGCAGTAACAATTTGATTATATTTTTTTCTCTCTTAGCTACATGAGACTGCAATTTATTTTTGCATATTTTCATTATGCAAAGTCACACTGGACCCAACAGTGCAAGTACCCCCTCTTCATTCTGTTGATGTTTGGTTTCTTATTAGAAATGTTATCAGAAGGTAAACACAGTGCACAGGAAAGTTTACTGCAAAGTAACAAGGTTTCAATACCATACCACACCATGCCGACAACTCAGAAATGTTTTAACAGGTTAAAACTATTTTTGGTAATTACAAAGAAGCTGAAAGAAAAAGCATTCCCCTTAAGCTGACAAGATCCATTTTATACAGAAAGAGACAAGATATGAGACCATGAAAATTGTACAGACACAAATATTTGAGATGTAACTGAGAGGCAGAAAAATATATTCAAATGATCATTGATTGAGCAACATGGAAAAATTCTCTCAGCAGGAAAACCCAGATTTTTACAGGTCGCTGAGAAAGCACAACAGGCACTGCTTTTGTGACAATACATAACACTTCCACCTGAAATTTTACAACCACTTCTAGATATCGATGACTGTCTCTTTTGATATAGCTATTATTGCTTTTTTTTTTTTTTTTTCTTTTTTTCTTTTTTTTCTTTTTTTCTTTTTAAGATAGAGAAACCAGGTTTCCAGAATGACTAAGAGACTTTACAAAGGTCAAACAGTAAGTCAGGGACAAAGACAGAAACAGACTAGTTCTTCCCGATCTTATTCTCAATCTACCCCATTAACAGATTGTTCAACCATGAAAAACGATCTCTTCCCTGTGAAAAGGTAGGTTTTGCAAGGAAGATAACAAGTTCCACCCGTCTCTCCAGCTGATACTAGCAATAGTGAAAATTTCATTCTGCAGAAAAACTGCCGATGCAGCACTTGTAAAAAAACTCCAAATTCATGTGCAGATCAGAAACTGCCGGAGCACTTTCAACAGCTGCAGCTACCACACACTTGCAGAGAGTCATTTGAACTCATCAGATCTGACTCTGGGACAGACAGCAGAGCCCAGATGGCTCGGCAGTACACAAAGCCCTCCAGCCTCACGTGGGACGAGGCACGGCGTGGTTGGGGCCCCGCAGATTTTCTGGGCCCCAGGTTAAGATGGGAGAGCCCAGTGCAGCAGCCCCACCGGGCGCCCGCCGTGCTGCTAAACGGGGGATGCCGACAGGACACGTACACGTGCAAGCATTTAAATAGTTGTTATTGGGGACTACACGAAAGCCTACAATAGACATTTTGCCTTGGGATGTTTTCACTGCTCTGTTGCAAAAAAAGCAATAAAAATATGTGCTAGTCTGAGGGCTCTTTCTCTGTTTAACCAGCCCCTTTATTATTATCCAGCTTCTCTCAGTACATATGCTTTCTCCTGACAAGGCTGTACTGCTCCAAAGGGCAAAGCTCAGGTCTCAGGCAGGGGTTCTCGTCTTTTTTACGTGTCTGACTTCACTACAGGTCAGACTGGGATGGATTTGAGGGTGTCTGTCCACAGGCCTGTACAAAGCTGGCCCTTTCAGCTGAGCCAGGTAACTGACCCCAAGCCCAGCCTGGCTGCGCAGGGTGAGAGCTGTGCCAGCCCTGCATCCAGCCCCACCACCCCGCCCATGGCGCTGGGAGCACCCACGGCAAAAGGGTGTTCAGCAGTGCCGGCCGTCCACATCCCCGGCAGTAACCAGCTGGAGGAAGCTTGGAAAGCCCGGCCTTTTTATTCTCCAGAATTAAGACTTTGATTAGCTGCTGGCACAAGACCAAAACTCCATCTGAAATGCTTTAGACAACCCATCTGCACTGGGTTTGGGAGCCTGAGGAGCGCATGCTGTGGCCCGCTCCTCACCCTTGCCAGGCGAAAACAAGGGGGAAAGCAGAGGGTGCGGAGCCTGGCTGGGGAGGAGCGCCCAGGGGCAGCGGGAGCGCTCTCACCTCCGCACCCAACCCGAACGCACCGCCTCATGCCGCCCCTCCGGGCTGCCCCAGCCTGCACAGCTGCAGCCCGCGGGGCCTGGCCCGGGGCTCCATGGCCACCCTGGGGGTCGCAGGCTGGGTCCTGCCAGTCCCTGTGCTTGGGGGAAGCCTGGGCTGCGCTCCTCCTGCACCCACCCGTGGCTGGGGGCCCTTCCCTCCCCTTACCCTCCCAGACCCCCGTGGTCCTTCAGGAGCACCTCATGATAAATTCCATAATTATTCAGCTCTTACTACCAACACCAAAATACATCGCTCAGAGTAAGTTAGCTGAAATTCATTAGAATAAGACATCTAGTAGGCACATGTACTTTATTAGCCTCTTACACCAATAGTTTTAATTAGGTACATATTTCACAACTCTGAAGCTGCTCGAGTGAAGGGCTCCTTTTATCTCTCTTATTTACAGTAACAAGCTATCAAACAAATACCACCGTAACTAAACTCAGATTAAAAAAAAAAAAAAATTAAATTTTCACTAATAGTGACCTACTCAAGCCTTAAGTTTGGTAAACTTTGGATTTTTAACTGATGAAGGAAATACCCTGCAGCCAGACAGGGCTCTGGGGCGGATGCCCCTGGCCCCAGCCCTGCCTCCATGTCACCTTCAGGTGGGGAGAAGAGCGGTGCCTGGGATAGAGACCGCGGGGATGAGAAAAGTGATTAAATCCAGAATGTTGCTGAATTATTAATGAGGAATTTAAATGATGTTATAAAAGAGGGAAATACAGGCGAAAATGTTACACATTCATGGAATTTTTACTCATGCATAATAATAAGCTGAAAACACTTTCGTTATAATGCTTCCGAAATCGCAGGGCGGGCAGAGGGGTGGGCGCCATGCCTTTCTCGGCCCCGCCCGCCCTCACGCCACTCGGCGATCAAGGGCGCCACCTGGCGGACGCTGCGGCGAACGGCGCGCGCCGCCGCCTGGCGCGGGGGAGGTGATGGCGAGGCCGCCGCCCGCCCGGGCGCCGCGATGGCCGCCATGAGCTCTGCCCGGCCCCGGGGCTCTACGCCGGCCTAGGCGCTTCGGGCCGCCGTCGCTGGGGGCAGCGGACGTGGCTGCGGCAGTCCCGCTGGCGGGCGCTACTCCTGTGGCCGCACCCTGCGTTATTTGCTTTCTCACCTGCGGTGCAGACAGGTTTTCACTTCACAGGCGTTGGCAGAGCCCTCCTGCCCGGGGAGAGCAGCTTGTCTGCGTACATTCAACCGCCTTGTCAGCCTCTGGGGCTAATGCTGCCTAATGCTGCCTAATGCTGTAAATAAATAAATAAATAAAAACAATGTTGCAGGGAATAGGCATATGAGAAGAGCCCCTTTCTTCCCCCTGCATACCTGGAGCCCACCTGCTCCTGGGCAGCAGAGTGGGCTGCTTGAGCCCGCCAGTCCGGGGGCTGTGGACACCTGTCTGAATTACCAATCCACTTCCTTGGGAGCAACAGCAGTAGCTGGGACACGGAGAACGGGTTTCCCCATGGCAAAGCTGCAAGTGGCACATACCCCACAGAGCTGTGTTTTTGTCAAATGTCTATGTAGTCTTTTCTGTAAAAACTTCCCACACTGTCTCTCCAGACTCCCTGTACCAAAGTGCAGTTTGTCTCATCTAAAGACTCACATGACACTTGAGGGCCTCATCTTTAAAAAGCTATTTAAGGTTTTACACAATCAGGCAGGCATTTGTATCATCTACCACAAGTCCCAGTCATCATTTCCCTTTTCCATGGCAGGGGAAGAAACCTGCAAGCTCACAAAACTGGAATACAACCTAAGCCACAAAGTCTCTCAGACCTGCATGTCCCTCTGGAGGAATTCCTTGGGGACATCCTGTACTTCCAGGTGCCTTTCAGTCCGATCAAGCTGGTTTTGGTAGCTCTGCAAAGCAGAGAGCCACCAGCTGACTATAGTGGCAGCAAATAAGGCAAGAACAATGCCAGGCCATTCTGGGCTGTAAGGTCTATACAAATCCTGGAAGTCCTGCTGAATGCTAACTGGCAGCGAGCACCAATTACTGAGTAATGGGCTCTCCACATGCCCCTTTACTTAATAAGTAGACACAGTCTGCACCCACTTTTGGAGCTCAGTTGTCTCTGGTTGTAACACCAAGTGAATGCTTTGCAGAGGGCCAGTCTCACAGTGACTAAAGCTCAGATCGTTACAGCAAAGTCTCAACCAAAAGAAACTGCCACGCTCTTCCCAATTGGAGCAGATGAAATAAAGGCTCTTGGACACAGTTCCTACATAGGAGCCTGCCAGAGCCTAATAATTGCAACATGCTGTGACTCTAAAACAAATGTGTCATGGAGAGATACCCAGGCTAATTCTGAGGGAGTTAAATTTGCCTGGACGAAACTCTTCATTAGCACAGTGTTATTTCTACCACTGCTCCAGCCACTTGTGGTCCCTTCGCCTGTCACTGCACAGAGTACATTTGCTACTGTGAGCCATGGATGGCAGCCGGGGTCCCTCTGGGCAAAGCAATGACATTCAGACCTGAAAAAAATTTGTGCTTTCTTTTCTCCTTTGCTTCTTATGAAATTTCAATTGACCATATTCTCATTATTCCTTTGCTTGGACAACACTGTAAAATTTTTGCTGAATTTTGGGCACTGCGGTCCCTTCACATTTTCTGTCACAGGACAGCCCTGACTTTAGCTAGATGGAAATGCAAACCAGGTTTCACTGAATGCTCAAGTGCCACATTTTCTCCCTAGATCTTCAAAGGGAGATGCTGAAGAGAAGATAACAGAGAAGATCTCTGTGAAATTATGGTGCAAAAAGAAGTTACTGCCAAATAATCCCAAAGCATCTGAGATAGTTTCCACAAAGAAAGCAGCAGGGACTCCTAAAACACAGTTTCTATACATCCTTATTAGGAATGTGACACCATTACTTTCACAGCTAACACTATGAAAGGCTGCTGGAATGTTCAAAGGAACTTTGGTAGGTTTATTTTTCTCTTCGGGAAACAAAAGTTATCACTAAAGGCCTTATAAAAGGTAAGAAACTTTGACAACCTTGAGTCTCTGCAGGCAGCAATTACATGCAAAAGGTTGCCCCCAGTTTATATCCCTTAGCTGTTTTACATTTTTGACACTGAAAGGAGGGCGTTTGTAGTCAAGTAGTTAGCATCATGCTATTGTTTAATGAAACTAGCTGTGTAAGTGTAATGCCACTGCTGAGACTTTTTTACATGTGAGCAAGTCAGTGAATTCAGAACTGTGGTTTTGCAGCAGCCACAATTTTCACCCCATGTATTATGGACTATCTGACAGTATTATGGACAAGGAGCCATCTCTGTGTGTGCCAGAAGAGAGAAACCAGCCACTGCAATGAAGCCCAGCTGAAGTTTTAGTTGTCCCAAAAGACACATTAAATTCCAACTTCATGGATTTATTACTATACATTTAACTGATGCGGGCATTTTTATCTGAAATTAGTTTCTTCCTAATTTTGTGTATACATGTGCCGCACAGTGAGGTAATGATGACTGTCCCATACACATACTTTCGTTCTATGTCATGACATCCTGTTAAATGTAGTTACCAGGATGGACTTTTCTTTGGTTTTAATTCTGAAGTGCATACAGGAGGTAGAAATAGAACCCACTGACTGCACTAGTTTATTGTGTGAACAAGGCAGCCAATACAGATGTGGAACTCCATACTCATGCCTCAGCATGGGTATCTCTTCAGTATTGCACCTTCACACCTGCAGGTATTTATATGATCACACACTGAAATAAATGCAGCATGTGTGGGTGTGTAGAGCTGCACCTGAACATATAATGAGACATGCAAAGAAATACACCAAGTTTTGTTGCAACCCCACTTGACAACATTCTTGTCCATTTTGTCCTGCACGTTCTGTGTTCTGTAGCCTTATCCCTGCTGCTGCTGAATCTTTCTCTGGTCTGGATTGGACTGCCCTGTGTACCCACCTGCCTCTCTCATCCCAGGGAAAAAAAACTACTTTGTCGCTTCCTCACTGCTTTCATTCTAAAGACTAATTCCTGTGAACCATCTGCCTATCCAACTTCTGTTGAGCTTGAAGTAGCTGGAAATGAAACTGGGCACAGAAGGCAATTCCACACCCTTTGGGTCTGCTTATTTGCCTGCTTCATAAAGATCACCCGGGCTTTTCCTATAGGCAGCTACTGACTGGCAAGTCCTGCTCCGGCACAGAAATACTGCACATCCTGGGATTGGTTTTGAGAGCCCTCTTTCAGCCAGTGAAAGGACACAAACCTAAAACCTCATGGCGTTTGTGCAGTGTAGAGCCTAGTATTTAGTATAGTAAAACTATTATTACATCAAAGAGCACAAGGAACACAGACATTGTTCTCCCCCTTTTTCAGAGGAGGAAACTGAGCCAAGGTATCCAAGTAAATTGCCCAAGAAAGCATCAGTTAGGCTAAATATTGGAACATCCCTACTTGCATGGAATTTCAAGCTGTGAAGTAATTTAAAGCTCCTTAAGACTGAACAAGTGCCTGCCAGAAAGGTTTAGACATCACATCATTGGTGGTAGCTTAGACTACAAGAGAAAACACAAAGAAAATGAAACCATTATTGCTATGCAGAAGTTCTGAAGCCACTGGACTGTGACTTAGAAATATTTGGACGTTGTGTTATAGTTCCGCTCCACCATAAAGACTTGAAGTCTGCGTATCTGTATATATTTTAAGGAAACAGGAATATTAAGAAGTATAAGTCGCTCCTTAATACTTCACAGGCAGACTTGGCATTTCCTAATGGCAAGTGTAGGAGAAAGTGCTGCTTAGTCTTTAGGCCAAGGGACTGTGAGTAGAGGAACAAATTCCCCTCTGATTTTTTTTTGCCTCATAACTGGCTAAATCAATCAATCATTCCATGCATTAGTTAACACATCTATGTCACAGATAACATCTCTAAGTATTTCCTTTTTCCAAAGGAGAGGGCCCCTCTTTGCCCAGTCACAGATTCTGTTTTCCCTTCCCTTCTGACAGATGCTTTGGCGAAAGAGAGATTTGTTTTATGACATTTACTGCATTTGTTGTGCTGACATCACAGAGTCAACAAGAACAAGTATTTATACTTCTATTGTGCCTTCATTGAACTGAACAAGGTGTTCAACAGGACATTTTAATTATAATCCCACTTCTAACAGCATGAGTAAAGGTGTTTAAAAAACACAATCAAGCATGAAATAGAACAGTAAACATGCCATTTCAATTACAAAATTATGTATAAGCACATCCTTGCACAGCATAACATTTGAAGACTGCAAGAGATGCTAAAATCTTCATTGAAACCCTGGGAGGTTTTGTGCACAGGATTGAAGGAGGCAAAATACTCCTTGCTCACACTCCTTTGTAAATTCACACTGAATGTTTGACTCCAGGGAGAAATTCATGAAGCCCCAAACTGACAATTTTTTGTACAGATTTCCATGGAGAAAAAGTACCTTGAGCTTTTTTTCCCGTTGCACTGTCATGTCAGACACCTGTTCTGTTTGCAGAGCTCTTTTTCACTTCCCAGCCTAACAGTGCTGGAATTGAAAAGCAAATGTCCTAGCAGATCCTTGCACTGTTATCTAGCCCACCTACCTGTACCAGTAAAGTGCTCTCCAGCAGGAATGTAACAGAGGAAATACTATTTCATGTTTATAGTTACATATGACCCACCAGAAACTCCTGGACATCTGTGGCCCCTCTGGGCACAGGAGGATACTGGGCTACCCTGCAAAGTGCTGTAAATCCCCCAGGCTGCCACCGATATACTGTGACTTCACCTAGTCCCTGATTCAGGAAACTGATTCAATACATTGTTTTACAGTGGACCTTAGGGGAACTTTGTTTCCAAAGCTGCACCCTGGAAACAGCTGGGAAGCTGCCTGATGGTTGCAGAGACACTCACTCCAGGAGCTTCTGAGTGAGTATATGATGCTTCAGTTTGGCAAAGTCCACCCTCTCTCTCTGTCTCCAGTGAATCAACGCACACTGCTTAGAATAATACAACCAGGTTGTCACAGAAGCCTGACAGCTGTGACAGGCTGCTGTAATTCAGATCTTTTCAGCATTCTAAACAAAAGAGAATGTTGATGCTTCCAGTGGTTAGGACCAGGGACAGATAGGGAGGCCAGTTCTGTCCGTGTGGAGAAAAGCGTGCAGAAAAAAGGGCTGCTGAGGTGGGAAGATGAAGGTCACAAGCAGATTTGCCAGCTTTCTGCAGCCAGATGAGGATGTGGACACTGCTAGGTGCGACTTTCCCCTGTCCTTCAGGTAAACTCCTCTCTCCAAAGCAGCAGCACAATGTCCTCCTGCTTTTCCACACAGCCCCAGTGAGGAGAAAATTGGAACAACTTGCATTTCTGCCATGCAGATTAGACTTGAACCAATGCTCTATGCATTGAGCTCACAAAGACATCTGGAAATCATAATGTGAAATCTGGCGCTATCTCATGATCTGGACTATTATCTTTTCCACAAACTGTACTGTTCTGTTTAATAGACTATGTGATCGTCTATGGTATAGAGTCTTCTAGAAAATTTGACCTGAAAATTACTCCATTATTGTGATTTGATATGATTAACTTTCTCAAAAATTTTATGGTCATTTAGGTGACCCTGTAAATACAGTCAGTAATTAGGTGAGGTATATAAGTATCAATATTTAACAAGCTGCCAAACATATATGTAAAAGCATTTAATTGACAAGAAACTGTATGGGGATATGTAGGTATTTAATGGGACAGACAGCATTAAGTTTGACTGTCATTCCTTTTTTGAAGTACAATTTGTTATTCTTTCACTAGCCTTTCAGAGCTGAAGGAAAAACTCAGCATATATTTTTCCATTTCTGGAAGAACCTGTCTTTCTTAAAATGCCAGAGCACCTCATTAGTGGAAGCCTTGGTTAGCTTGTAGATAGCTGGCAGAGGTGTTTTGTTGTGCTTGTTTCCACTTCATTTTTCTCCGCTATTACGAGTAAGTAGAACTAAAACCACAGTTTTCATTGCCTTTAATGGGAGCAGAATCTGCTTTTACTTCATGGCTATTTTCCATTCTTCTCCTGGCACTACACAGAAATGCATGTGAGGTGAGATTCAGTGGAGAGGTGACTTGGCGGTGAGGGTTCCAAAAGCCAACACTAAATGCAGATAACATATTTTTTACTAGTTATGCACATCTACAGGTCCTGGCAGAAACTGAAGAGAAACCCTATATGGAGAAGTCATTAACCAAGATTTGAATTTGGGAAATACAGGAAATATGGAGGAACCTAAAACTTAAGGCTCACATTTAACATCTCTCTACTTAAAGCAAATCAGAAAATGTGGCAAAGCTGTGAAGTTCATTAATCCTAGAAAAAATGAACATGAGACCTACCTGATTCCTGAAGCTTCTCCTTGAATGTACCATTTTTGTTAGAGGGCAGTTGTGCTGCTTCTTCTCTCTTTCAGAACTGCTGGAGCCAGTTCAGGTCCTCCCCAGCTTCTGGATAAATTGAGTTCCAACATGTACAACTGAACAAATACACAGAAGGTTTTAAATCATTTTCTCACCACCGGATATAACTCAGGGCATAATTATAAATTTGGATCATAACTAGTTTGTCCTGAATCGTTATGAGAGGTAACAAAGCATGGGAAGAAAAACATCTCATTGATGAAGAGAACATAATTTTCAGGGTCAGTTTCAGAAAGCCGTATGTTTTATCCATACATTCAACGCAGAAACAAGCATGAAGCTTGGCATTTGAAAGGTCAGATTTTAAATTGAAGCCATTGTTCAAACATCTTCCCTTGCGATGAGAAGCAGAAACAGCTTAGGCAAAGCAATCTAAGCCTTCCCTTTCTGGTTCTCTTGTGCACAAGGGAGCTGGAGTCAAGAGCAGTCTCAGGGCTGGTCTATCTGTGCCTGCCTCCAGTAGGCATTTGTTTCTCTTCCCCAGGGACGAACATGTCCAAAGGATGAAACCTGTGCAGGATGAATTCCTGACCATTGCTTCTGGGCATTGCTGAGACCCAGAGCCTGGACCATGGAACACTGTGTACTGCTACTGGGCTGGCACCTGGAGCACCAGCCAAGCCCACCTATGGGGACAGGGTGGAGAGCGGTGATATGGGCTCATCAGCAAGCCCAAGAGGTGTCAAGACCTTGTGGGCACAAAAGCAGAGGGGAGTGAAAAGGAATTAGCTGAGAGATGATACAACTGCTCTGCAGAGCACAGCCACAACAGGAGCTGTAATCACAGAGGAAACAGTGTCTGTCTGAAACACTATTTCTGCTTTTTTTGTGTAAATATAGGAACTATGACTTCATGTCTCACACTTTGAGAGATGTACTCTTGGGCTGGTTTCCTACCATATCAGAGCTCTAAGAAATCCAAAACGTGCCTCTCTGTTTCAGTTCTGGCTGGAGGTTAATCTCTAGAAACAAGTAATGTAACATTTCCATCTATCTTTTCTACTCTTTTGGCAGTTTTAATTATACTAATATGCTATGACAATTTAAACAAGACACATCTCAGCTTCTGGCCTGCTCTGTAATGGTTCAGCTGCTACATGTGCTCCAGCATATTTTGCTCAGACAGGCTGCTGCTGGAGGCAAGGGGGAGACAGAATAGTGCCCTTCTGTCATGAGAGGTTTCATTGCACTGATCATTGTATGTTTGACAGATTCTTTGTCAATGTCAAGTGTCTTTTGTGGTTAAGCCCAGTAAAACTAAAACAAAAGGTCTCCTAGATATTAGATATATAGTGACATTACTGAATTCACTTGGAGGCAGTAATTTTTTGTCAGCCTATGAAAAGAAAAATGGAGCTAATGGGAAAACAAAAGGAAGATGCTGGCGTGCCTTTTTAGCTATTTTTGTTTATGTCAGACATTGTGATTGACATCTGGCCCAGAACACCCCTTCAACCATTGAGCCTGGTGTCATGAAACAGAACAAAGAGAAATTGCCAGCCAAAAAACCACCACTGGCTCAGAAAGCACTCCTTTTTGTTTATTTTCTTTTAAGTGTTTCATTTTCAGTAATCAGTATTGTTACACAAAAGTAGTTCGCTCACATGCACTCCCCAATTACTACTTGGACTTTTAAGTTTCCTTCATGTTTGCTTTCTTCCTGCTTGCTTGAATGGCACCAGAGTGCTGGTTTGGTTGGATGACAGTCTGTCATAACAGTGATGTTTGAGGTTAGTGAAAACTGACATGAAAAATACAATCCACTGGCCTTTAACCGAAATCGCAGCTCTGGTTTTTGTGGAGTTGGCAGGCAGCATTTTTAAGCCCCTTTCACGGTGAAGGCAGTTACAACATGTTTTTCTCTGTATCAAACAGTTCCATCATGAAGTACATTATCTACGCCTGTTGTCATATCAAGATATTGTCTTCGAAGAGCAGTTTGCTGTTTCTTATATGGGCACTGCTCTTTTGAAGTGTCCTAAAAGGCTTAAGGTAATTTTATGGCCATTCTCCAGGGCCAGGCCAAATACAAAGCTTTAAAATTTGTTTAAGAGTGATTTTAGGGAAGTACCAGAGAGCAGAATAGGTTCTGCAGGCACACAGCTCCAAGGAGTCTTTGTCACCACCATTCTACAAGTGCTATAGAATTTCAGAGACCTGGTCAAAATTATATATCAGCAAGAGGAAATTATTCCTTAAATTTCTAACTTCCTCTTGAAAGTATGATGCTGAACATAATAGCAAAATAAGACTTTTCACAAGATGAGAGCAAGACAATCCATCAGCCACTTCCCTCCATATACTTATATGCTGAAATCATATCAGAATGTTTACCCTAATAAAAAACTGCCTTAATCACTTAAAAAATTCTATGGAAGTTTGCCCTTGAATGCATCACATGTGCCAGAGTTAAACATTCTTGCACCATTTTAACAGGGTGCCCTTCAGGACACTGGGGTATATTCTCCTGTTGAAGCAGACACTTAACTCCCCTCAGCATTAATAGCAGATATGCTTATACTTTGAGGGGACAATTTCTCTCTGTCTCTTTGCACAGTGCTCTAAGAAGACCTTTGAAGAAATTGAGAAAAACAGAGAGCACAGTATATTAATTTTAAGGAGATGAAAGCAGTACATGTCATTCCTAAATTTCATGGAAAATGCACCGTTAGTAACAAAGATGAGTAGAAAATTTCAAAATCATTCTGAGCAGCATTAAAATCATCCTTCCCTGATTTTCTGTTTTCCCCTTCTTTTCAAAGCACATACATTAAACTCATTTTATGCTTATAATGTATATAATGATTCTAGACAACATAAGAAGGACACTGGGATTCTTCCTATTTCAACGTATAAAGTGGCAAGCCAATTTATGCAGCTTAAACCATTGCTAAAGAAGATGTATCAAAAATTGCCTGTGATCATTACAAATAACAGCCTGAAATGTCCACAAGAAGCTGTTTGCTTATCATATTTTCATTAAAACATCTTTTCACCTGATTTTCTTTTCCCATGCCTGTAACCTGCATTGTAATCAGTCTTATTAACTGAGAACATAAATATGATTTATTATGGTCTGATAATGGAAGCTACATGGACCAAGAGAAGGGATATATTGTCCTTTGATAAAATGGCTCTTTTCTCTCAAATAGAGCTCTATCATGAGAGCATGCAGAATGTAGTGAGTGATTATTTCCTGAGGGTGAATGATGGCAGAACCCTACAGAAAATCTTCTTGTTGGCCATGACAGCCTCCGAGTGTCCCCAAATCTCACTGAGTTTGACAACCTGCAGACACTTTTGATGAACTGTATTCTTCTGTCAGAGACAGCCTGTCTGGGAGGAGAAAAGGGAACCTTTATCGTCTGATCTGCTATTATTGTCTTGATCTTTTATAAGCAATCTCTAATGCACATGAATATAATATCCTTTCACAGAAGTGCCAAACATAATAGAAATGTAGTTAAAGGACCCTTTTCCCGGTTATGTAAATGTCCTAATACCATAATTAGAAAAGATGGGTTGCGAATGATAGCAGTAAGGAAAGGGTAATCAAAATGTTTTAACATTATCTTTCTGTTTTAAAGACCAAAATCTGTGACAAATAGCATTTATGGTAGATATGAGGAACCAGCTTCTGCTGAAGCTTTTACCTAAAAAGAAAATAGTTTTGAGTGTAAAACTGTTATATTTTCATAAAACACATAAATGGCAGCTGGTCTTAAGCCAGGAATGATTACTGGCAGATATGACTTAAAGAAAATGAGTATTCCACTCAAAATTCCTCCATGGCTGTTACAGAAAGAACAAAGCATTATTATTAAGTAGTGTATTTGAACAAAGGGGTGTTCAAGACCAGCTAATTTCGCCAACAAACCTCTCTTTTATCTACATCCAGAAGAACATGCATACCCAAATATTTTTCAATTAACAGCTGTACACATTAGCAAAACACCCGTCTTTCTCAGCTCAAGCAGTCTGGCTTATTTATCAGAAAAAATGAACTGTTTTTGGGGGAAGGTTTCCAAGTTCCCCAGTAAAAGCAAGATACTTGATTTTTCATTAACCTTTTGACATCTGGAGCTGGGATGTCCCAATATTAACTACTAATGGTCTTTTGCATTACCAGTTGGTGTTGAGAGAAGTCCCAATTGTCAGAGTCAAAAGGTTAATCAGCAATTTCACACCAGTGATGTGGTCAGAGTTCGCATGTTACTGCCTAAACAGGAGGAAGAAGAAAATAAAGTCATTAACAGAAAACTACATCCCAACATTATTAAATCCCTCTTGTATTTTTTTTTTTTTTGCTAGAAAATATTCCATGATCTGTTTACTAAATATTTTGACTTTTTAGAGGACTTTGCAAACCTTTTCTGGGAAGTCCAGGTCCAAATATGTGACCAACTTATTTGGTTTATTCTACTTTCAAAAGAAAAAAAAGTGAAATTTTACTTACCCACCAAGAGCTCATTCCAGACCAGCGTGAGAGAAAAGTCTTGCGTCTGTAACCCATGGAGATTTTAGTAAACCTCTCCAAATGGCCTAACTCAGCCTGAGAGTTGTGTCCTCCCTGCTGGAAGTGAAGACATCTGCGTGTCCATTGATTCAGGGTGAATTTCATAGTGCAGATGCCATACCAGAGATAAAGAACACTGCAGAGCAAAAACCTGAGTATAGACTTTTCCCTCCTACCCCTCTTTCTGTTTTGATTGTAGAAAATAAGTCAACAGCAGCATTCCCTTAACAAATACAGACAGCAATATTATTTCATGTGAAACTACTCACATAAACAGCTAGGCCAGTACCTCAGCTGGTGTCATTTTACCATACACATATCATACTTCAACTTGGGGCCCAAGAGCTCTCCTATCCATAGAAAAAAAAGATTTATTTTCTAAAACAAAATATAAAATATTGCTGACCACATTACAGCTTGGCATTTGCTAACAATTACAATGTTCACACAAAATGACTTCTCATTTGCCCTGCTATTACCTGAAATTGTTAACCATTGCTTGTCTTGTGCTTAGCCCTGATCAAAAACCTTCTGATATCACCATATTTATCAGGCTAGTTCTATGGTCTTGAAACATTATTTTTCCTGTGTCCAAGACAAATAAGTAATGAATCTTGCCCAAAACAACCACCTTCATCCTGGATATTTTCTGCATCAGATGGTTCCTCTCATCTCTTTCTCCAGTTCCAACAGAATCTACAGCTAAAATCTTTCCTCTCTTGATTGCTTCAGTTTAAATGGGGACAAGATTTTACCCTGGAATGGTCTGAAAAAAATACCAGTCTTTCCAAGTGCCCTATTACTTTGTCCACCAATCAGCTGCCTATGGAGCCTGAATGTCCTTGTACATCATCCCAGTCCCCACCTGCATAATTGGCTGCATATGTTTATGCAATTAGAAATGGTGAAAATCTAATAAAAATTAGGACAAATCTGAGCAAGCTATAATTCTGTTTAATCTCTCAAACTGGATTGCTGAAAACTTGCTGAATTCCCCAAACCTCTCTCAGATGCCAATGAGTGAGTCAATATCATACCAAAGATCTCACAGCATAGCAGACATAAATTCTACTTCCAGAATCTCATACACACCCTCAAATAATGAATCTAATGTCTCTAAAGTACTGTAAGGAAAAAAAAAGCAGTTTCCTCCAGTTACCAGCATTGTACTCAGTGGCCTATAGTGTAAAAAAACAGAACAGAGGGCAGATTTGCATGGGGAAAGAGTGGTCACTTTAAAGGCTGTGCCTTCTTATACAGTATATGTATATATGTACTGAAGCAATCCAAGTCTCCCGCCTCCAAGGGAGGACCACTGATATTGGCATACTTGGCTTTGCTAGGTCATATTGGCAAGCTCTGAGAAACTCCACATGGTGGGAGAATGAGTTTGTTTCATCTCAATGTGATGCCTCTCCAGACTTTACTTTTAAAAGCCTGTTTTGCACTTTGTTTTATAGTGTGATGGTAACTGGTGGCTTGCATAGAAATAATCAATAATCCCAGATCACTTCATTGTGATTTTGGTTGAAATTATGAGAAATTTTCCTTGAATGGGAAAACAGGATTATTTAGAGTTGAAGCACAGTAGATCAATTAATAACTCTGTTCTTGGAAGAAAGACCCCGGGATCCTTTAACTCAAGTTGCGAGGGTTTTGGGTTTGTATCTAAGCCAAACTAGGTATTTGTTGCAGAATGGGGCTGTTCAGTATGAAGAAGAAATTGCAAGGGTTGTGTCATTGTGTCCATAGGTCAGAAGAAAATGTTGTCTGCAGATCAACTGGTTCCTTTTCCTTTTTTCTCCCTCTATATTAATTTTCCTCATAGACTTCATTTCCAAATATGTGCCTTGTTTACTGTTTGAGATCATAGAGAATTTCAGTGAGGAGGTGACCAGGTCAGAAACATGTTTTCCATGATCACACAACTGAGATACTTCTCCCACTCATACATTATGCGATGCTGAGGTCATAGAAAATAGAACTGGAAGGGTTCATCCAATACCTGTCAGCATTCCCCAGATTTTTGACTTCTCTATCATGGAAATGCTCCAGTGATAGGTACTTCATCATCACTCCAGTCAATTATCCCAACAGATAACTCTCCTTTCCTAAGTGACAAATACAGTCTAACCACGAGAGAGACCGATTGCTTTTTTAGGCGTTACCTGTTTTGCTCAAATACAACTTAAACGTATTTACGCCTTTCACCTTGTTTCTTCATTTATTTCTGTCTCTGCTACCAGTCCTTCACCGTTTTTTACTTCACCTTTCTCCCTTCTACCTGACCATTCCTACATTAAGTCACTTCCTTTCTTTTTTGTCCTCTGAGCTATGTGCTCATTGGTACCCTTGCATTTCTTTTCTTCTTTGTGTCTTTCCAAACACATGAAAAACAAACTCTCACATGCCAGCAGCCTCGCTACAGAGACCTATCTCGACATCTCCGAGAAGGCAGCTAAAACACCACACTTTTATTCATTGCATCAGAACCACTTTTCTTAAACAATGAGAAATTAAACAGATGTATTCAAATTCAGGTCTAAAGGTGATGTTCTTGAGGTATGACTGAAGAGCGTAGCTAGCTATGGGAAGCACACTACATGCTCTGAACACACATATGAAGGAGCAGGCACTACACAGCCTCTAAAGAGGGACATCAGAACCCCTGGCAGTCATGGAAAACAGATGCTTGCTTCCTGCTGGCTGTTAAGGTGTTTCATGTACAAAATGAGTTACAACACAGGTATGGACCTACAGGTTCCAGAACACCAAATTAAGTGACTTTGTCTCAAACTTATGCCAGATGATGTACCATCAAAAAGAGCATCACCATAGGCAGAAAATTGTTTTACTTTTGTTGCCTCAAGTCAGGCCCATAGCAATATTGTAATGTACAGGTAGTACAGAAATCCAGTACTGTCCCTGGGGCACTGAAGGCTGCTTGGTCTAATAGGTATTTGGGGATCTTAAGATAATGTCCAAAATTCAGAGCAGCTCAAGTACTGGTGTTTCTTAAAAAAACAACTGTTTCAACTTCTTCTTTCAATTTTTGTCAGAAAAGTATTAAAGAAGTGACTACCCCTGCTATGGCAGGAAGCAGTATTATAAACAAATTGGAGGACTAAGGAAACTTACTCCACACTTACAAGAGGAAAACAAGTTTGTTTTCCTGCATGTTTCATAGCGCATTGTTGCTGCAATGTAAAGTTTTTGAACTGCATTATTTTCCTGTCTTCTTTGACCAGGATCTGTGCCTGAAAGGGCTGAGTGCAGTGGTCTGAAGCAAGACTATTGAGGTCACCTGATAGAGGAGCAGTTTGCATTAGCACTCAGGATGCACAGCAACGAGAAGCTCAGCCTGTGCCTCTCCATGGAAGGGCCACATATAAAGTGGGGAAACGAAACTTGGACTTCGGAGGCAAAAGTTCTTTGTTCCCTGCATGATCTCAGACAACATATTTCCTCTCTCCAAGACTCATTTTTTCCCCAAAATAGGGACTGACAGCTCGCTGTCTTCTCTCTCTGGGCTTGTGGCTCTTCCAGCTAGTGGCTGTTCCTGATTATGCGTAGGTCTGATGACTGTGAATCTGACCTCCAGGAGGCCTCTGGACACTTCTATATTATATTTGATAATGAAGCCCTCCTGTCTTATCCAATCAAGACAAAAAAAGTAAGTCAGACCAGAGAAAACTGTCTCAGCACAAAATGGCAGCCTCAGTGGAGCAAAGTCAGAGCCATTAGCTATCGACTACTATAGAAATACTGAAACTGCATCAGGGATTTCTTTCTTTAATTGCTATTTAGGGATTTAAATGAGATTTTTAAAAAGAAAGAAAGACAGAATGTTTAGTCTACAATCACTCTTTGCTGCCAATACAGGCTATCATATAAATTACTTAGACACTTTTAAAAATACATTATTTACTCAATAACCCATAATGGGTCCAGAGCTCCTTTTACACGCTATTATAGAAGTACATAATTGCTGAATTTTCAAATGGATATTTCTTCTAGGCAATAGTCTGTAATGGCTCCTTCAAAGCTCTTAGGCTTTTATCATATGAAGGCCTAAGTAGAAAATGTTTAGTTCACTGATCATTGACCTAATAGAGAGCAACAGCTTCTCTGGAACAACTATTGTCTGTTGGGGCAGATGATGTATGAATGACATTTAAAAAAATTCTTGGAAGTATGTGCTAGGGAAAAATTACTGTTCTGTACAAAGCAAATACTGCTGATAAGCTCCTCAGAATTCTTTTGTTTGGTCCTGCTTGGTTTAGTTTTTTATTTTCTGTGTGAGCCCAAGAGCGAAAGAAAACAGTTGGTTTTGTGTATGAAATGCAAACTCAGTCTAGGACCCATTCGGATCAATGAGAGACATTTTGATGTTCTCAGAGATCATTCAGCTCAATTAAAAGTTGTCTCAAATGAAACTGCAATGTAGGAAGCTGAATTCTGAATTAGAGAAGGGATGCTGCAATGGGGCAAATCACATTTCTTAAAGTCATGCTGAACACAGTAAAACACACAGGCCTATCCTGTGCTTGATCTAGAAAGGAAATAGGCAACTTGACACATTTTCAGCACTATTGCTGCGAATCTCACAATCACTGAGCTGCTGTTCTCTTCTTCCATTTAGCTTTCAAGTCTGCTGCTTCTGTTTCAGACACAAAGAAAGGTTCAGGTTCCTAAAAGCTTGGTGTAAGAAAACACGTTTTCTCCTCCTACATACTTTGGGCAGTAAAACCCTTCGTATTACTGCCAAATAAACATCATCTGGGTCTAAGTGCAGGACCAGCAAGGATGAATGTGAGTTGGGGACAGTCAGGCAGAGACCCTCAGAGAGGCTGAAGGACACCTGCAGCTGTGAGACTGATGGGCCAGGGGAGAGCTCCTTGCTGGGTGGCACAGCTCTCTCAAGGGCTTGGGGCAGTGGGATGTGCAGCTCACCAAAGGAGGCTACTGAATAACCTGCTCACGTGCTGGGTGTGATCTTAACACTGTGTGCTATCAAACCAGACCAACTATCCCCAGCATAGCCCTGTTTTGTATGTGATCTGACATCAGAAGCACTTCCATGCCTTTTATCATTGGATTTCTCCAGCGTGGTAAGGCTGCCTGGGACTGCTAGCATTCTGGCATGATTAACACAAAAAAATACATTTGCTGGCAATTCTAATAGTTCCTTCTGTTTGATGCATCTGATCGAAGAGAAACTGAAATCACAGACCAATATGCACCCAGGCTGCACCAGTTAGCCTCATCATGCAAATGAGGCACACTTGCAGGTGAACTTATTAGAGATCAAATAGTTTTAGGCACTGCAGATAATGAAGGCAGAACGCTTATGTTGCAACAGTCAGAGCTGGAATTTAATCATGTTGTTGATACCTACTGCAGCAGTGAACAAACACAGAAACAGCCACAAAAATAAAACTCTTAGAATGAAAGGAAGGTATAAACTAGACAAATAAGAATAAAAAAGACCCAAACCAAGGAGCATAGCGGTTTTAGAGAAGGAAAAATCTTGCACATTAGATCTGGAAAGACTTTGAGCCCTGCTTTTTTCAGCTAAGTAGCTGGATAAGTCGGGGTTGCAAGGAGAAGCTGATGGGGTGTCACTGTCTGTTCCAAGAGAGAAATGGCTCCTACCTTTGGAGATGGCCCTGCAAGGAGAAAGGGCCATCTTTCTCCATGTGCCAAGCAGCACAATGCTTGAAATCAATGAGAGGGTGAAACATAGCCCACACTAGGAAGCAGCATCTACTAGGAAAAAATCAAGAATGAAACAGAGAAACAGCTTCCTGGAGTGGAATTTCTAACAGAGGTTACACAACTGACAGGCTGGATTAGCAATTTGGTAGACATTAAGAATAAATACATTCTGCAGAGGCATTATCCCCTTCTGTCTCAAGAACCCCTCACACGCACTTACCATCCTTTATGGAAACATCTGCAGAGACCCTGAGCAGGCCCACTAAGGTTTGCTCATTTTAAGGAGCAAAGATGAGACCCAGCAGGTGAAACCTGCAAAAGGGAAACATTTGAATTCCTTTTGGCAGACAGAAATGGATAAAAATACAGCTTGGCATTTCTTCTAATACCATTTGGTAGTAGAAGAGCTCCAAAGATGTCAACAGGAAGCTCTAGAGGTTAGAGGGAATGATGTAACCATATATGACATAATGCTTGTTGTAGAGATTTCCTGGAACTGATTGGTGCCATTCATGATAACAGCAGCCAGCGAGAGTGTGAGGACTGGGTGAAGGCCCAAGCAGCATTCAAGCATTGGATATTTTTCATTCTCTTTTAAAGCAATGTCTGGTCTCTCTTGTTTCAGATGCATAATAGAATAACTATGTGGTATTCCCATGCAGCTTGGTCTGGGAAGACTTGGAAGCAGCAAACTTACCAGCAATGTGCAGCTACTCCCACGCAAAGGGCCACAGAGAGAGAACTGCAGAGGTGGAAGGACAATGAATACTCTGAGCTCCTCCTTCCTCTAGAATGCCCTCCCCTCCATTCCTCTCTTATTCCCAGAAATATAAGATGCAGTCAGGTCATCAGGATATTGTTTATGCCTAGTCTATATAGAAACGCTATGAAGTGCCATCTATGTTTAACAGGAGGCCTCTGATCTGTGTGAGTGGGTGGAAACCGATAGTGAGTGACACGGATGCTGACAATGGCACACAAACTCCACAACACTCTTAAAACTTTTAATTGCATTTAAAGTAATGTAACAAGGCAATGTTTAATGAGTACTTTGTTAAAGAAATTCTGACTTTATAAGCTAATTAAAGAGAAGGGAGGGTTACTGCACTAGGGCAAGAAATCCAGGCTGCTGAATGTCTATACTGTAGCAACATGTAATTCAGATTCAATTGGCAGCTTTGCAAATCTCCAGCCAGCCAGAATGAATGATTACTTTTTTTTTTTTTTTTGATGGCCAAATAAATTATTATTATCATCATGATTATGTTAATAGAGAAAAAGTAAAGGATAGGCAAGTACTTTTTTTGCCAGGGCTGGTAAATTTTCATGACACTTTTTGCAAAGCTGTCATATGGCTGGCTTAGATGAAACTGGAAGGCTTTATGTGGGTAACATTTAACTTTAAACATTCTTCATGGAAACTTACATGGCACATAATTTACATATTCAATACCAGTGACAATTTACTTCTCCCATCTGAGCAGGGCTTTCAACTATGCCACTTGAACTAAATTAATAAACAGTAATTAGAGAATGTTGTGCGAGTGAGCTGTTGATGTTGAGAAGATTCTAATCAACACCTTCTTTTAAGGGCCAATTAAAGCTGAATGTATGCAATATAAACATCTTCTTCTATTTAGACATGAACTGGTGAACAAGGTAAAAAATAAAAATCAGAACAATTACAGCAGGTTAAGAGATGATCCAATGGAAAGATGAAGCTTCATTAATAGTGCAAACAGCAGTAATTTCTGAAAACCAATGGCCACCTTCCATGGAGAAACACTGAGAACTTGTGCAATTTAATTCTGATCAGGATAAACCTCAATGCTTTCATTGTCAGGCTTTCTGTGAAAGCAGCTCTGTAGCTGCCTCCAGTTTCCACTGCAGTATTCACCTGTCTGTAAGACAGCCCTGCATCTAAAGTGAGTCCAGAGCTGCAGTAGAAAGAAGGCTTCCCTGGGGGGAGGCAGTAAAGGTGAACATAGCCATCCCATTACTGATGCCTCGTAGCAGAGAGAGGCTCCCTGGCAGGTGATCTGGGGAAGAATTTGCACAGTGTAGCCCCCAGCAGCACTGCTGGTGGGAATACAAACACAAGGATGAGCCTGAGTGAAAGGTAACGCTGCCCCACATTGTCTCAATTCTATTACTGGGGAGCAGGAGCAGTTAGGCCAGAAGAGCTAATGCACTTGTACCTGTTACCTGTGAGTAGTCCCTCACCCCACTGCAAAGGTAAGGTGGTTTACTCCTGAAAGGTGAACTTAAGACAAACCTCAAATCCAAAATTCCGGAAAGACAGAGGGAAGGCCATCTTTGACTTAAATAGAGAGGATCCTTAGTGTACCAAAGGGAGCCTGCAGTAGCAACCGAGACTTGTGCATCACCATTATGAACTGTCAGTAAATTGAAAATAAGCATAACTTCATCCAAACCATAGTTCGCTGCTTCCTAAAGCACATCTTTAAAAAAAAAAATCATCTAAGCTGGTGCAATGAAGCACATGCGAAATTTGTCCTCCAAGTTAGAAGATACAACAGACTAATAAAGGTACGGGAAACATCTGTTCCAGTGCTGCACCAGTATCATTTGGAGAAAATGACTGCATCACTTACGGCAGTTTGGTATCCAGAAATACTACTACAGTAATGGGATGTTGTCACCTCAGGCTCTACAGGAATTTTACTTGTTTAAGAATATAGGATTAGGCACATGATCAGTGTTTCTTCCCTTTGAAAATAAGCATTTCTACTTACCATTTCTATAGTGGTGTGAGAGCATTATCTTGTGACAGTATTTCATTCCACTGGCATTACCTCCTAATTAGCTACTTAAAAATATATGTAAGGGGGTGGAGGTGGCGAGTGGACATGTAAACCTGACAGGTCTGATGTGTTCTTACAAGCTCTGCTAACCCCAAACATTGAAAATATATTAGTAAAACCAAATTAGCACTTTAAAAACAACATGGCAAGAGCCTCATGTCTTGAACCCTGGAAGTTCAGCATGCATCAGAGGAGCTCTTACACCCAGAGCAAAGCCCTTGGGCAGGGGAGGGGAGCAGGGAGAAGTGAGGAGCAGCATGCCAAATGGGAAATCAGCCCTGGGAAGAGAGCACCACTGAAAGGCTGATAACCTCTACAGTATGGTCAGCCCTACATTACAGTAGTATCATTACCTAAAGAGTTTGGTGTAGGACTTGGGGACTTCTGAAAAGCCAAGCACAGAGAAGTTTACCATGGATGAAAAAATACAAGTAATACAAAGAGAAAATAATCTAACAAATTGTGTTCAATATCCTCTGCACTGTCTCCATATCCTGAGAGATTACTGCATTTATAGGCACAAAATCATAAAAGCTTCCTCCAAGATGCTTCATAATACATGAGCAGGTCTGAGGTCTCAGTTGTGGAATGGTAAGAATTAGGAAGATGGGTATTCTGGTATGCTGGACTCATTTCTTCTTTCAAGAGGTAGGCTGAATTCCTAACAAACCCTCTTTGCAACAAGAGAAACCAGGACACATACATGCATGACAGGTCATTTTGGAGGTACTCAGACACATACAAGAAGCACCCCCTCGGCAACAGTACTTTTCTAGCCAGCAGAGCCAAAAACTATCATCTGTTTCTGAGTTGTTTTTAAAACTCAATCCAGTAGATGTGTTGGTGATTTTCAGGGTGTTCTGAAGGAGCAAAGTAGATGTCTGAAGAATACTGATAGTATTCTATAGACAGGCTCTAAATGGTCAGTTACTCCAATATCTGCAGTTCAATTCAATATGCAGCATGCAATATTACTTTTGTTCTGATCAGATGGAACTTCTAGGCCTGAATCTGCTTGCAATAACCATGGTCCATCAGTAATTTCACAGCAAACAGGGAGGTGCAGAGGGAAAAACTCATGTGAGCAGGAAGGGAATGAGTCTACATTAATTTCCTCCATAGATTTTTGTTTTCCACTGAGAGTTTTCTCTTGCCTAGCATCAATGCTAGAATGCATTCATAGACAGCACAGAATGATTTGGATTGGAAGGGACCTTAAACATCATCTAGTTCCAACCTCTCTGCAAGGAGCAGGGACGGCTTCCATGAGAGCAGGTTGCTCAAAGAGCCATCCAACCTGGCCAACTTCAGTCCTTTTTTCACACCTCTTCAAGTCCACTTGGTGAATAAATTAAATTAATTTCCTCACTAGCTCTCAATACTTTTTAAATGCAAGCCAAGCCTCTTAGCTTTTCATACCTGGACATCTACATTTTTAAAAATGCTGTTGGATGATTTCTCTCTCTTTCATAGGCTGGTGCTTTGGCCTATATGCACCCTGTGCACTCCCTAAGGCTCATGCATAACTGCAATGGACGATTAGTCCAGCTAAGTCTCCAGCAATTTCAATGGCTTATGCAAGAGTAGATAGGGCACAATATGTAATTTCAGCTTTTTTTGTAAGGGTTTTCAATCGTTCCATGAACTAAATCATTTTATCAGTTTCATTCTCTCTTTCTTTTTTTTTTTTTTTTTTAATTTGTCCCATTAAACTACAGAACTGGAACATATTCATGAATAGTTTCTTTCTGCTTTAACTCAAGGAGTTCCTGACATAACAAAAACTGGTAATTAACTGGCTCGAAGACTTTTACAATAGCCTCTTTAAGTAAGTCCTAGTATGCAGCACTTGGAGCACTGACTCCACATTGCTGATCCCACTGCAATGCACCCTCTGTTAAACAAGGTTTGCTTCTCTACCTCAGCAACAACTCTTGGCTCTTTTCATCACTGCTCTCCTGCTTGGAAATACCAAAGTCCTGCGGCATTTCTTTGCATGGAAAAGGCTACCAAACTCCTCCACGATGATTCCCTGCTCTCAATCCACTTGGCTCTGTGACACTTCCTTAAATACTCCATTATCAGAGGGCCACTTGCCACCAGCACAAGGACCAAGTGGCAGGTCTCCAGAGGCTGAGCACAGCCTGGCCTCCCCTCCTAGCTAGTGTCACAGCTGCTCTGTGCTGTTGGTACAGATGCATTTTGGCATACTTTGGCAGTCCCCATGATCTGCTCCTGCCTCACACCCTACTTAGAGCAGGAAGAGCTCTTTCTGATAGAAGAATCAGCTTCAATTTTTCAGGTGTCACTCAGCAGTGTGTGATTTGTAGCTGCTGTTGCATGTTGGCTCTAAGCATAGTCAGTTTTGCCTACTCATGCTTATCTCCCCTGGTTACAGTACATTCTATTTCTGACAACAGTATTACTCTGAGTGTTTGCTCCACCATATATCTATGCTCCCTGCTAACTAGCCCAAGCCTTATTGTTGCAGTTCCTAATATTTTGCATCATTTGTAGAGCCAGCAATATAGTCTGTAAATAGCATGAAAGCAAACTTTAATATATATTTTCCCCCAGTGCTCCAGACAGATTGGTTCACTATGGAAAAATCACATACATGTGTGTTAACCTATATTTCTTGTAAAATCAAATCATGTAAGAACACTTCAGCCAGAACAAGCCATAGAGCTAGATGAGGAAAGGAAAAACAAAATCTCCAAATATGTACAGCTTAAGTTACAAAACTATATGAAAACAAAGCAAAATTGAAAAGGGCAAAGGAGACAAAATGTAAACACAAATTTTTATACACTCTGTGTAATATAGAGTGAATGTCATTTTGACATTCTGGTATCATGGACTGCCAATATAGTTCAAAAAAGAAAGAGGTATCTCCAGAATTATGGCAATGCTGCTCTCTCACATCAAAGCTGGTTACAAGATCTAGGTTTGTGGTTGCTCAGTCTAACTGCCTGCTTGGAAACTAAGCAAGGAAAAATAATATCCTGAATAATTGTATTTAAAGTGTTCAGAAAGATAATGAATCTTCAGAACCACTTTAGGAAATGCTGCCCTTTTAGTGGGAGCCCACAACCACACCCCTCGGTGCAATGAGTGCCTCGTGGCAGCTGAAAGTCCCCCAAACCTGGTGCATTCAGGCCTTCTGTAGGACGTCAAGGAAGCAATTGTAACACATCACTAAGTTGATTTTATGCCTTTGAAAAATCTCCTCCTTAACACAAATACTCTATCACTGTCAGCTGAACACATTTAACTTTTGAATTAATATTATTTTTCAGAGGTCAGACATGTGACAGTAACAAAAGTCTTTTGCCAAGCCGTGTATTTCAGGCCTGCATCTGAATTTCCCCAGAGCCCAGTACTGTGTAAATATGAGTAACTGCCTCTGGCTCATGGATAATGCAAAACTTCTGTTCTCTGGACTCCTTCAAGGCTCTGCTCATGGCTTCCTTCCCCATGCCTGCATGGCTCCGGAGACACATCCACTCAGTGCCCTCTCCCATGGTATGCACTGCTTAGCAGGTCAGGCAGACTGAACAGCCAGAATTTAGGAACGATGGCAGTCATTTTCCCTCCCATTTTGTCGCCATCCCAAAGACTGCCAGATGTTTCGGAGAGCTTTAGATGGTAGCCACGTGGTTTGTGAGGAGTCGTGCCTCCACCAAGGGCCACAGCTCTCAGGCTGCCCTGGCACCACCAGTGTGGCTGCTGGTCTGCCTAGCACTCATGGGATGGTGGAGTGGAGCAAAAGCCTCTGGGAAGAAGGATAGTGACTGCCCACTCACACAGGTGGACTCTCACAGAGGAGGACAAAGATGGTCTCCACTCTAGGGATGGTGTATTTTATATTACACTGCAACTATATGAAACACCAAACCAGCATTCTGTACGGTGACTTTTGCTGGTTATACAGGTCTAGGATGTTCAGAAGTATTTCAGGAAGCACAATTTCTGGAGGCACACACAGCTAAAGATGCCTGGGCTCTGCTTTTTGGTAGAAACAAGTAACTTGTCTGTCCCACCACCCCAATCCCTGCAACTCCAGCAGCCATTGGTTAGTTTCAGTGAGCTTCGTGAGAGGTCTGGTCTGTGAGTGGTTCCACAGCCCAGTTCCCATGATAAGGGAAGTCACAGATTTCTGCAGTACAGTTTCACAGCAAGCCTGCTGTCACCAAATTAACTATTAACAATACCAACTAATATTGCATAAACATTGACATTAACTTTCCCCAAGCAATAATGCGATAACTCCTGCTCCTCTGCTGTGAACTACTGAGAGGATTTGAGGGACACAGTCCCCCTCTCCAGACCTACCCCCAGCTGTACATGGCAATTCCTGTGACTCTTTTTGTCTCTGTCTCTCAGCACAAGTGGGGTCCAGATCTTCTGTCAGTTAAATTTTATTTTCCAGCCTGCTTATTAATTCAGATAGTGTTTTGGTTCACTTGGCTGGCACAGAGTATTTTCACCACACCCTTGTCTCTTCAGACAAACAACCTCTTTTCTAACCTCTGGCAGAGCTAAACCTAGTGAATAAGAAGGAACAGTAGTTAAGGCATAATAAATAAAGCCACCCTGAAGAAATACCTACACAAAGCAAGATGAATGGGCATCACCTACCTGGACAGTGTTGCTGCTAAACAAGGGAGGAATAAATCAGACATGTCAGGAGCACTAGGATACCTGACAAACAGGGAACGACGTTTCTTGAAACTGTAGTTTTATCTCTGCTTGTTTGGATCAAACACTTGTAATAGTTGTGGATTAATTTCCTTCCCATAGTCAAAACAATAAAAGCCAGGCACCATTTTATTAATTTCCAAACCAGCGTCAGATAAGCAGAATTGCATTTAAAAAAGTAAACACCCTGCCATAGAATTGGAGGATATGTAAGCGTTTGGGGTTTTTTTCCTGTGTCTATAAAAGCAGGGGGGCTTTTAGTATTCTGAATAGATTTCATTTTGTAAGTTGTGCTACAAAGCACTGATAAGGCCACGGGAAAGCAGCAGAGATTGAGGCAGAGCAGGAAGAAATACCACCCATATTAGGAGACAGCCACTTACTTAGTGGCTCCCATTTGAATAAAGATGCCATTGTTCAGCCAGAAGAATGCACATATTCACAGGCCCCGCACAGAATAGCTCAGTGTATCTAGAACTCCAGAAGTGTCCAAATTACAGCCGCAGGGCCAAAACTGCCCTTGAGTCTTTCTGAAGAATGACCCTCTGCTTAATTAATCAGCGCTTTAACTGTGAGTGATCCCAGGACACACTTTTCTCAGGCCTTTTTCTTAGCCCTGCTTGTTCAGAACAAACCTTTAAATGTTCTCTGAGTGATTTTTGACCATTTTTTCCCCTTTCAAGATTATTATTTCCTGTTTTACTGTGAAAGCTCATTAGAAACGAAGACCAGAATCTAGATGATCTCAGTTCAGTTTACTTGGATAGGAAATGACTGACTCGGGATGGAGAGACACTGGCTCCCTTTCAAGGCCTCCCAAAAAAGATTAAGTCCACAAACTCCCAGAATATTGCAACTGCAATTTTCTTTCCATATAATAAGTCCACAGACTCCCAGAATATTGCTACTGCAATTTTCTTTCCTTGTAATACATAAGAATTGTAGCAGGGCTGATGAGTTTGTAAGTGCCATTCTGTTAGTCATATTTGATCCCATTGCCATAACTCCAGCTGTTGTGCATGGGATTTCTTTCCATTTACTCCACATTGAGACAAGTTTGAATTTTCAGCCCTGAGAACTCCTTCTTGCTGTCACAGGCTAGGTTGTCTGGATTCTCATAAAGCTTTTTTTCTTTTCTATCTGAAACAGAGCTGAAATTTGATAGCAATGAGAAACGCGTGAAGGCAATGAAAAACATTGTGCAACATTTCTCTCCAAATGGGACTACACCTTGTCTACCTAGCTTTGATGATAAAATTCCTGCTATTCTAACTGAAGTTAAACAAGAAAAGTCAAGGGTTTTGCTTAAAATGAAAACAGCAGCATCTTTTTTTTTAACAGTGATCTTTACTGTGAAAACCAAATTAATTTTGACCATATTTATATACTTGTAACAAAATACACAAACTAAAAAATGTCAAGGCTTTAAAAAAGTTAGCATGAATGTTTTGAAAAGCTATAGTGATAATATAATCTGCAGCTGGGGAGGCTGGAGCCATACTGTTTGATAGGCCCTATCTTATGATATCCAATATTAAGCTAAGTAAAATGATATGACTGGATGGCCTAACTAAATTTAGTAGTCTGGTGAATTGCCACTCTACTAAATTTAGTCAGCCTATAATGGGCATTAGATATCTACAGCCCAAAAGATAAAATCTGTCTTGCTTTTTTAGACTCCCAGCAAATGCACAATATACAACGTTGCACTACTAAGAAATAAGGAAATCTGCAAGGGAAAGCATGAGAAGGGGGAACCAGGACCTTAAGGAACACAGAAGGAACTGGGTTGTGTCAACCCACATCCTTATGCTCAGCATTACCCAGTAGCAGACAAAGGGCCATGGGTGCTCCCCAGATATGTGACCCGAAGGAGAGGAGGATGAGGAGGACACGGAAGAGGAGGAGGAGGAAGAGGAGGAGTCTCTAGACACCCTAATCCTCCTCACTATAAGACTGCCACTCCAAGTGTAATTTTGTGTTGGAGCCATGGGAAGAACACAGGTTACAAGTGGGAGTTTGGCTCTCTGAGCCTTGCTGCTCTTAAAAAATATATGCTGGCTCTGGTTTCATACCATTCCTTTTATATTTTCCATTTTGGGCTTTGTAATCCTGATGGTAGACAGGGAAGTACATTTCTACATAGATTTCCATGCATCTGTGAGCCAGCTTTACAGCTAGGAAAACTGCTAAGTCACTTTTCTCAAAACCGTATTTGAGGTGTTACACAGCTCCTGCTGTTGAAGGGGATTTCTTCTCAGTCCATGTGTGCTGTGACCTCTCTACTGGTGTGAAACCATGTAGGACACATTTTCTTATTAAATGTGAAATCTAATAAGGCTAGAAGCTTTTAAAATTTCTGTTATTAACAAGTAGAAAATAGTAATTGGACATGAAAAGGAATCACCATAACATTATTCTCAAAAAGAGTTGCATCCTTCTGTCCTCATATAAAAAGCTATTGGATGCCCCATGAACTCAGTGATACTTTTTAGTTACAGACAAGAAATGGTGGCCTTGTCCTCACTTCAGTTCCCAGAGCAGCAACAGAGACATAGACATGATATTCAGGAGGTTCTGCAGATCTAGCTTTATACTGAAGGTTGAATATCATAAACTGTAAGTGAGCTTTGATCCCCTCCCTAGAACAGGCAAATTTAACCTGTCTGAAGTTCTGTATGCATCATTCTCTGCAAGAAGCAGTTTTATTGATCATACTGGGTGTACATGTTCAGCAGTCAGAGACTGGCTTTAAAGAATAATATATCTCAGAATAATCAATATAGAAACTTCTTATTTCCTTAACCGTTTACACTAAAAGGGAACAAATAGCTCCTTGGAAAAATGTGTTGTCCTTTTGGCAGGGGAGGATGGGAAGCTTCTAAAATAACAGCTGAGAAGTAGGTATGAAAATAAGATCATTACAGCTATTATCTCTATGTTCTACATCCATGTAGGCACAGTGTTTCGGAAACAAGAGAAAGGAGAGGGGCAGGGTCTCAAATTCTCATCCAATTTTCAGTCAGAATCTGCCCTCTTTCAAGATTTTAAACTCTGAGTTCCCAATAAATGGTTGTGGCAAATGAGATCACTGTCTCTGAGTTCCCTCCTCAGAGCTTTTGGAAAGATTGGCCATTTGACCCCAGTTGCATTTGGAGGTTGTGTAAGGCTCATACACACAGGACTATCACAGATATCATGAAGTGCACCCCTACCAATGCCCCCATTGAGGTGCCAGCTCACCCCTGCCTCAGAGGGGCTGTCACAGAGGAATCCTATCAGCCACCTGAGAATCCAGCCACAGTATCTAAATACACCAGGAACCAGGGTGTCCTAGTTCTGCTGCTCACACAGTAACTTGTTTTTCTTTTTATAATTATGTCTTAATCATTCTTTATGCTGAAATAATCATAACATATTTACAACCAGACTCTATTTTAATTTTTGTCTTCAGATCACTTTCTATGTGGCCTCATACTGCCATTCTCAGCCCAAATGACACCCTTCCTATCAAAGCCAATTTGGATTTATTTTCTCAAACACAAGTTTGCAAGGTATTTCTATCAAATGATTTACTCAAGTTCAGATGCTGCAAATAGATCTGCTGGTGTAAAGAAGCAGAGCAGCAATTCTGGATCTGACCCAGAATGTATTGGGTTTCTCATTGGTGTATTTTGAAACTCTATAATGAAACCTCATTTGTGTAGCATGGCTTCATAACCCAAAAAATGTGATGCTTGGCTTCATAACCCAACAGACACGTTGCTTGCCTGCTCACTCCAGTTGTGCTTCTTGCTTTTAGTACAGACGAGTACTTATTGGCAGGTAATCACTGGCATCTTTTTTCCAAACATCATTAGTTTTTTTTGTGGCTGTTGTTGCCTTTTTTTTTTTCTCTGATATAACTTTTTCCTCATCTGCCATGGGTAAATATTTAGAAAAATCCATTAGCTTCTCGTTGTTCTTTGGATGAGTTTCATCTAGATTTGCTCATTTACACATATTTGTGTTTTACAAGTTCTTTCCCCCTCACTTTTTAATCAACCCCCTGTTTTCACAAGGCCTCCACTTCTTCCTAATTGTCAGTCCTTATTATTTTTGTTCAGGACTGATTTTTTTTTCTTTAAAAAAAAGCAGCTCTGATGCTCATCCATTTTAAAATCATAATTAACTTCATCTCCTTCCTCATTTGCTAATGGGTCTATTTTCTCTCCAGTATTTCCTTTTCCCCTGGTACACTCATAAAGTCTCTCTTGTTTCTCTTTTCCCCTTTGGCTAACTTTAACTCATTCTGCCTTAAGTTGGGGAAAGGGAGACCTTCACAACACAGTGCTCAGAACTTCCACACCATTTTATACTTTGAAAGTCTTTTGCGGATGTCAACTCATTAACTGTCATAACATGACAGTGAGATAGAGAAGTATTTACAGCTTTGTTTAGATAAGGAAAAGGAAGGGGAGGTCCTGCATAATCGATGCTGACTGCAGAGGGGCTGCTCCAAGGGCCAAAACTCCTGTCCATGTGTCCAGGCAAGTAGACAATTAAGCCTGGTGGTGGGCACAGCACCATCAACAGCAAAGCTAGAAAGCTGAGCTCAGGGAAGGGAGTGAAAACCTCGCTTTCAGCTGCCTTTATTTTAGTTTATTTTTTAGGTGAAGATTCCACAGAGGTTACCCACCTATGTTTCTGTTCAGTTCTGCTGGTCAGATGCTCCTTCACAATATTAGTACATCTGGCCAAAAAACACCAAGGGTGAAAGCAGTGCAAGTATATGCCTAGAGGGTATTTTTAAAAAAGTTGTCGCTTTATACAAGCACCCAACAAACATCTTTACTCTTTGATAGCCACTACTCTTAGAAAAACAATTTCAAAACCATATGCTCAAGGTGCTTGAATTAAGACTTAATTCAGTGCCCATTTCACAGAGGGGCATATCATGGGTTAGGCTTATTTTCGCATGCAAATATGCCAGCCTGGGTTTCCTGTAATTTCCTTTAGTTTTGTTATACCCACACAGCAATGCACAGGATTCTCACAGTGTTTCTTAGCATGTGGTCCATGGATCACTGGTGGACTATAAGAAATCAAGTATATGAAAAAACTGCACAATTTCCAAGGAAGACCAAAAGCCTAAGCCATGCAAGCACGTTCCACAGTGAGCAAACGAAGTGAAGGGTGTGGAATCAAATTAACAAATGAGCAATCAAACCTATCTGAAATTTTTGTTGGTTTCCAAATGAAAAGCACTGCGGTTAGGCACACAAGACAGCCTGGGGATATTTCTGTCATGATCTAAAAAGTTAAATGGTTTTCATGAGATTCTTCTTCTAAGCTGATGTCAGCAACGTCCTCATCACCCTTGCTTGAACTGTGGTGCATCACAACACTGCTCCCTAGAGCTTATTGCAATCCTGCCCCATACAATAGCTGACCACAGGGATCCTTACTGAGCTCTCTGAGGAGTCCTCTCCCTTCCCGTTCTGTCCACACTGCCCTCCATGCCCACCATGCCTCTTTCACAGGCACAGCCCCCTCCCAGGGGCTTCCAGAGGGCAAAGCTGGGGCTGTGCTGCAATTTATGGGACTGTCAACCAGATGAGGTCCAGAGCTGTGATCTTCCTCTCTCCTGGGACTCTTCCCAGGGTGGGAAGTGAGATGTGATGGTCTAGTTCCTTCACCTCCAGTGTATTTTCAAGAAAAGGTCCTGGATCCCCATTTGTATGCGGGTGTGTGTATGTAGGGGAAAGCATGGGAAGCATCCAACCCCTAAAAGTGACTTGCAGGAGAGGCTCAGCACCTAGCCTGCTTAGCACTCCCAAATTGTGCTGGCTAACTACCCAGTTAGATGTTTATGGAGGTTTCTTTCTGAGGGCTGAAAGTTTGGATCTGTGCTTCTAGTTCAAGTCCTCTCACAAATTTGAAGAATAAGCTTGTAAAGTTCAGCATCTTCCAAATTGCCCCATATAAGTCACTACTGAAACCACATCCGAATGGCTCCCCCCCACCATACCTTCCACAGAAATGACCCAAACTTTGTCAGGTTCACATGTCCCTAGAGATGATCTCATTTCACTGCTTCAAAAGAGCTTTGGTCTGCACAGCCTGTAGCAGCAAATTTACACTTCAAAAAGCAGACAGCTTTTTCCACATCTTATTCACTTAATGGGTGAGAATGTAAAATTAGTTCCGTTGCTGATGAGGACCTTGAGCCAAATGAAAAGTGTTCATTTGTCAGCACAGACTTACAGCCTAAAACATGATTATATAGCTAATCCAATAATGGATTTTGATGCTGAGCATTTATTTATATACAAAATGTCTTGTTATCTGTTGATAATCAGGCTCTACAATTTACTCTCTTTTGTGTTATTAGCCATAGCAACATCTTCCAGACATACTACATTTGTGTGTCAACATATAAACACACACACAACCTTCCTGACCAAAATGCTCTCTTTGCCTATTTTCCTTGAGACAGCACTGGAATTTGAGCTTTTTTCAGTTTAAAATATTAGTAGGAAATTAATCATTTTGGACTGAGAACCTCTCTGTATCTTAGAAGTCTTAATAGATTAACATTTGAAACATAAATTTTGTTTCCTTATCTATAACGTCATATGAACTGATTTACTCTTTTTCTGCCTGATGTGAGTACCAGTACCTAATTACCTCAGATATAAATTTGTAAACCTCAAATGGTCCCTGTCCTAAAGTATTCTATGTCCTAACATCAGATGCTATATTAGACTTTGCTAACTGTACGAACTCGGTTATTTGATGGCTGAACAGATCCACCTTTCACAGAAAAGTAAGTAAAACATGTTAAGGTCAATATCAGGCATCGATCCCACATCAGGTACATTAAAATCAATCAGAAAACCAGAAAGCTGTTTGCATATCCTTTTTCAACTTTCTCACTAATTGCTGTTGCTACCTGATACTCCTGCAGTTGTGTGAATGACTGTGACTATCTAACATTGAAGTACTGGGACAGTTTACTACTCATTTAAATACAGATACATAAAATTCAAATATTTAAAATGGGGAGACATTTTAATAGCTATGCTGCAGTAACATTCACCAGATATTAAAAAAAAAAAAAAAAAAAAAAGTCTGTGGGAAAGTAAAATCACTCCAGTATTAAACTGGGAGTTAATTGCAAATGTGGGGCACACCTGCAAACTCTGCGAACAATCCTGCAACACCACACAAGTGCTAAAGGATAGCTCTGCCTGCGGAAACACCCAGGAACACCTCTGGAGGTTGGATGAAGTCTTTTCTAAATTTGGCAGTCAGGAACAGTTTAAAAGTAAAGTAATTAAGTAAAATTTACCCCAAAGGATACTGCAAACCAAGGGTGCAGGTGAGATGATGTATGAGCCAAACTCGAGCTGTACCACTGCCTCTCCTACAAGCAGGATCAGGCCTCCCTGTGTGTTTTTGTTTAGCTGAAATTTAGTCTACAATAAATACTTATATATTGCTGCAACATGATGTTTTATTGGGCTGCGCTAGTTTACTAAAAACAGCAGGCTGGTAATAGCAGTGCTTGTGGTTCTGCCTGTAATTCATTTGTGGATGGTAATGCACAGGGAGAGATATGATACAAGATAATAAGGCAAATTAAAAAAACTACTAAACTCAGTACTGGCAATATACAGTATATTAGGACCATGTTCAGACAGGCTGATTCTTTGGATATTTTTTTGTTTTACCTTGGCAAGGTAGTTCATTAGATATTCGCTTGAGTAAAGAATAAATGAATATAGCATACATTATGTCCTCACTTTAGTTGCAGAAACAAATATTTCCTGTACCTGCCAATGTAATCTTCAGAGTTTTCGTTATATAAAACACCTCAAGAAAAATGCACCTTGGTAAGATTTACACTTTATTACTCTAATGATTCTACAAACCCTGCCACAATGTGATGAAAGGCAAAGCAGTCCTGATCTGATTGAGAGCTAATAAAAATCAGTACTGAAAACTGAAAATAGCACCCTTATCATCTTTCTTTCATTTAGACCTGATTACTAGGGGATTATAATGCAATCACAGCTATGTGTGAGAGGTAGCTATGGGAACCAGTTTTAACTGTTTATCTAGCCAAAGATCTTAATTTAAGTTTGAACACTCTGATTCATTTATATGTAAGACACCAAGGAGACAAAATGCAGAAGAAACAGATGCTCACTTGTTCTTTCCATTTAACTTCATATGCTACCAGCCAATTTGTCTTTCAGGGACAAAATTAATTTCTGATGACAATGTGAGCAAGTAATAAACTAGGAGTTCCTGTCCTGGGAAACTTGTTAAGGCCATGTAATGTTCTGGAGTTATTTAGAAAAAAACAATTTGCTCATAGACTTGCAGGGACATCTGTAACAGAGTTTTCTTTGTCCCTGCACTGTTGCTCATTTCTGGGGGCTTTATGACACCTTTTCCAGAGGCTGATTTGAAAAAGTTCAAAAGGAAATATATTGACCATTATTTCTTTCCTGTGGGGTATTTTCTTTTTCTTAGTCTGTTCCCTTTTTGTCCCCTTCATATTCACAAATCATGCAAACCTCAACCCACTTGCTTTGCTACTTTCACACAGCCAGAGAAACCAACCACCAGCCAGGAGACCTAAAAAATTAATCAAAAATTATCTGAGGAAAAGAGTTTGTTGAAAATTTTGAGGTAAGTACACACCTGAAAACATCTGACAGAGCACTATGAAAAAGTCTGTGGCACATTTAGGTGGAAGGAGTTTTGTCCATTAATGTTGTAAACTCTGTTATGTTACTGTCATGAGACGGGGAAAAAATGTCAAAATGAGGCAGGGAGAGAGCAAAAGAGAGAGAGATATCTCTCCCTAAGAGCTTGCATTTTCAATATGGGCTGTGTGTACATGCTCCTGCATCACTTAACCAAAGTATTCTCCATCTCTCAGTATCTTTGCTGGCGCTATTTCCCCATTTCAGTATTTATTTCGCATGTACAAGTCTTTACTCTGGTAATACTTTTCTATCATTTGGATCATTTATTGGGGTTTTATCCTCACCTGGCAGCCCCTCCACATCTCAGGTTTTTCTTAGGTAAAGTCCTACAGTCTAATGTCTGTCCATTAGCACATTTAAAATCACTTCTTCTGCTGTGCTTAACACTCATTTATAGCTTATGTGCTTCGCATGAAATGTTCCTTTTCCAGCAGTCCTTTTGAAGAAAGTTTAAAGTAAGTTGCAAAATGTTTCTTTTTCATCTAAACAGGGAAATGAATTTAAGAAAGGAAGAGAAGAGCCTGAAGGTTTAGTTCTTTCAAAATTTAAACAGAATTCAAAACACTGTTGGAACACATCTGTCAGAGAAAGCATGAGAGCACCTGCATTTTAAGAATGAATCTCATCCCTAACTCCCTCTTTGATAATAGCTTGCACGAACGGCACCTTTAAACCACATCAATCCCAGATGCTTTCCATCCATCCAGTTATTATTTCCCTTGGCACTGAAGGGCAGCTGCCTCTAGACTGAAGCTTCTCAGTGATGTGCAGCCTACTGTACAGCACCATGGCTCACAAGAAGAAGCGATTAAAACAATTCAGCTGAAATTATAAAACAAGGGGAATTTTAAACATGAACTTCAAACCCCAGCTTGGCCTGGATAATGCACAGAGCAGTATTAACTCTTGATTTAAAGGCCAGATGGTTTCAAACACAAATAATAAGAATGAACTTTGGATAGGAAAAAAACCTAAGAATTCAACGAAAATTATAAACTACCATGGTTCTGTTTGTATTTACATAGCAGGATCTCATCAGCCCCCTGCTTGAGCACACAGGTCATGGCCTGGCTCTGTACCTGGAGTGAACAGTGCACCACAGCTCAGCTGTTTCCCACTGCTCTGTTTAGCTTCAGTTAGTTTTCAGTGATCAAGACAGAGCTTCTAGACACAGCCACGCATGTGTGGTGGCTTGGCCATTAGCACCAATAAGGGTGTCACTGGTAACCCACTGCAAACTTCTGATCAGTGGGGCCCAGAGAAAATTTAATTTCATTGCTTGAACAGCTATTTCTTTTCATACCATCTTTGCCACAAAGCTTTGAAGGCTTTTGTGCAAAAGCAGGATACATACTGAGGCCACACAGATGAAAACAGAGCATTGACTCATGTTTCAAGAACACAGAGTAAGGAAAGTTCACACACTTTAGAAAAAAAACCACAACACTTTGCAAATTAAATTACTGCTTGGGAGAGATGAGATCAGTCAGTGCTCTGGCATCCTCTTTCACAGGGATCTGCAGCAGGGACATGAGAGCAGAGCAGTGTTCCTTTAGGGGGATGCTGATGAAATTTCCCACCAAGACACTCCACAGGTTTGGGACATCTTGATTACCAAGACAATTTTAATAAAAAAGAATGTAAGGATATAAAAGAGAGACACTGTTGGGAAGGTTTGTGTGGGGGAAGTTTGACTGGTTATTTGCGGAGCTCTGTGACAATTCTGAAAATTCATGCTGTGCTACTGGGAATCACAAGAGTCACATTGGGGAAAAAAACCAAATGGTTTTCTGGGCTGCAGGTACAGGAGAGAGGTGGCTGAGGTAGGCCTATAGTTTACATAATATTAATCCTCCAAAAACCAAAATGTTACTTAGCATACAATTAAGGTAGAAAGTATCCTTAGATTGAAAAAATCCTAAGCCAATGATGTAGATTAATCATAAAGTACAATTACTGGAAAAATTGAGCATTTCAGTCCACTTCACCAGTGACACAGAGTCCCTGGCAAACTGACTCAGTAAGATCAGTTTAAGGTGGGGAAGTGCATAAAGGAGAGGGGTGAAGAGTTGGGCTGGGGCAATTTTGGGAAACCTGTTCTACAGAATCACATCTGCCACTTTATTTCCTGTGAAAGTCTGAGACCTGACCACACCACAGTGCAAAATTTCTTAGATATATCTTTTAAAACCTTGCAGACCAGGAAGACATTAGTAGAACAATGAAAAACTTGGCATCTAAACAACTCTATGAAGTATTTCCAAAACCAAACAGATATTTTCCACTCTACCACAAAACTCAATATAATGTAACATATTACACATTTTAATGCAGAAAGTCTCACATAACCTGTCTCCATTTCAATGAAGCTGTAAATTTGGGGGCTATATATATGACATGCAATTTTGATTATGTAAAGAAGTGGAGTAGCACAGCTGGGCTGGAGTCACATGGACTAGGGAAAAGAGAGATTCCATAGGCCTCTCTAAAAAGCTCTCATCACAAAGTGAACCTATAACATTGCCTTTATGGTACTGAGCCCACAAGCACAGAAGATGACAAGCTTGTTTAGGGTGGGAGAGGTTGAAGCAGGATGCCTGTGCCTTGGCCTAGTTTAGTGTTTTACAGATTGTAACCACTATATTCCTGCAAAAACAGAAGCAACATGAGCTCCCTCAGCAGTACACTAGTGTCTAAATTGACAACAGAAAAAGGAAATGTTTCTTTTAGCTCTAAAAACTAGTGCAAAAAGCATATGTGATCTACATGCGAGCTGTGTTACTAATACCTCAGTCTTCAGTGAAATGATCCCAGACTGGTTCACCTCTGATCTTAGAGGGCATCAGTTTTCAGAAGACCAACAAGTCAGCAGATGCTCATCCTTTCTGCAATGCCATGGTAGAAACTAGGTCTTTGTTTCATGCTGCATAAAGGCTGTGAAATCCAAGAAGCTCAGAAATCTCAAGGACTACAAAATAAACCCACTCCTGTGCAGTTCTAATACAGGAAATTCCAGTGTGAGGGAATGCAGCCTCTCTCCAACATACCACAACCAGCAGAAGAATGTGGCTTCCCAGGAACAAAACTTTTAACTGGTTCCTAGTGGGCTTATGCATAAGTTGACTTCATGTTAAAGTAACAAGTCCATTGGTCCATTCAGCCATGGATGTATTTCAGCTGGCCTTGCTGTGAGAGCAGCAGAGCCATGGTGGACAGCCTGCTACATGTCCCATGTGGGCCTGCCAGACCAGGCACATGGGATCCATGGAAAGGGTGACATGTTTTTCCTGATGAGCTCAGGGGAGGCAGGCAGTACTGTGAAAGTCTCTCTCTTTGTGTGAAATTAGAACTACCCTGAGGCTACCAACATCTCTCCCTCCTTGTGAAGTCAGTAAAAACCATCAACATCAAACATATTAATTTAACTAAGTAAAAAATATAAATTGAAGCATATCCTGTATCATGAGAAACGGTCTTCAGTGTCTCCTGCATCTGGCAAGACTAGCAGTTAGCACACATGATACTGTCTGTACCTGTGTAATAGTAACCTGACTACTGAGATCTATGACCCAAACCATGGAGACCATATATGGCCTTCAGAGATAATTATTCTGGAAATGTTGGGGGAAAAAAAGAGAAAAGATGAGAATTGGACTCTGAACCTGGCATAGTTCCAATAATGGCAGCTTAGAGCCTGCCACTCTCATCTTTCCTCTGATAAATAGGTGGCAAGGGAATGCAAAAGATGCAAACTTGTGTCTGAGAGTCCCTCTGAAGTGGTCCAAGCACAGTGGCACCATGCCCAGGGGACTGCAGGTTTGGGGGCAGAGCATGCATTGGGGTGCAGGTCACAGTGTCTGCTTTCTCTTTCCCTTCAAGTTCTACCTGCCTCTGTGGCACAGGGCAGGGACAGCATGGATGCACCTGGTGCTTTGAATTTGTTACTTAAAACGGTTCCTTACAGTGATGTGCCAACTCAGCTGTAGTAAATCTAGTCTTTTAGGTTTAATCATATTATAAATGTTAGCCAGCTATCACAAACACAAAATCCTCTCCTTTTTTACACAAGGGCTCTGTCCATCACCCAACTGAAAGCTAACAACCTGAGAGCAACTGTTACCAACACAGGAAAGCTTAGTTGTTCCAGCTAGATGAAAGGCACCAAACCTGAGACAAATATTTTGTCAACCCTCATGGGGAATCTTGTAAAGCCATCTCCCATCCTGTAACTGCTATGTGGTTAAATAGCAGCTTCAGTTCTCTGATGTTGCAATCCAGCACCTTTCACAGGCATTAAATTCCCTCTAAATTAATTCTAAGGAAAAAAAAAATGCTTTCTGCTCAGAGTTACTTCTATTGCCCAGTTATTTTATATGAATCTGATAACTAGCTTCCTGCTACAGAGATTACATCTTGAATACTTAATGCCAATTTGGAAATTTTTTAGACAAAACAAAAATACATCTAAAACATAACACACACAGTTTAGCTAAGTGTAGAACATTAATGCAAGGCATGATTGGAAAAACAGCAAATAAATTGGAGGAGGGGAGCAGATTCAGTGGATATCTCTCAGGGTTAGTACATGCTGTAACTGGTCATTCAGACATTTCTGGTTCTAAAAGTACATTTTTTTTAGCATAAAAATCTCAGAGTTCAACAATTTAAAAAAAAAAGTTAGAAAGAAGGATAGAGTGCAGCCAAAGGATAGCCTTTAACAACCATTTCAAAATGAAATCTAAATATGCTTACATAATAGATAAATGTTGGCTTCCAGGGAAGCTTTACAACACTTTCATTCCATCCTGGACTGGGATATATAGAATTGTTTTGAATTTCCCTAAGTGTCCAGAGCTCCCTGCTAAGCACACAAGCTGATATTTTGATTTATATAACAGAAGCTACTTTTTCCCCTGGAGTAACTCACTGGGCTCTCTTCAGCAACTTTCTGGTTTACCTTTTGAGCCGCAGTACAATTTTATTAATAGGACTATACAATAATTACTCTTCTTATATTCTCATTAGCTATTGATAACTCACTGCCCTATATTTTGCTCCATGGATTCCAGGATCTACATTTAAAAAAATAATTCAGAAGTTTCTTCCCCCCATTACTTAAAACTCAGCAAATATAGGGGTTTGCATATAGGTCACAAGGTTCACTTTCATGCCCCTCCTCCATAGCAAGTTCTTCAGAAGTTTTTCTTATCCCTCATAGCCAAACCAGCAGTGGCCAGTCCATGGCCTATGCATGCACACATGCAGAATACCTGCACGGAATAGACAAATTAAGGCTCAACTATCCCTAACCTAAGGTGAGACCTAGTGAGTTGTCTGAATGGTGCAATGACCTAAGGAAGGAGCGGGCAATTATATTGCCAGGAACAGATGGGGAAAATGCAACCCTGAATTTGAAATTATCAGACCTAGATGAGGTTTGCAGACTCATGAGAAGGGTAGGCAAGTACCTGATCCCAAGACACACTAGGCATCCTTCCATCTGCAGTTTGTCCTTGTTCATATACAAGTGAGTAAAAAAATCCTGTAAATGGCTAAATAACTTAATGGTTGTTAACAAGAAAAAATATATCAAGAAATGTGTCTTGACATTGTACCTTCAGTCTGGTACAGGCAGCCCATTTCTCACTGCTGGCCCCACTGATGGCTCCAGCCCTCATGCAGCAGCTGGCAGTGCTGTCCCTGGAGATCTGGAAACGAAGTGGCACCGGTTCTTCCCCAGGCAGGCCTGCTCAGCCGCTGCTTCCATGGGCAGCACCTGCAGCTTAACACACAAATACCTCTTGAGGAAAGTACAGATGCAGAGTCCTCAGGCTGGTGGGTGCAGCCTGCAGTGACCACGGGCACTGGTAATGACAACCTTTTTATGCATACAGACTTACAGTATTAATTTGCAAGCAACAGACAGAAGCAGACCTGTTGGCCAACAAGTAATATTTTGTAGAGCTGATGCCATGTCATACATTAAAAATCTTACATCAGCAAAACATATGGTTTAATGCTAAGCCCAAGGGTGTCCCAATGAAGCCAGTTGCACCTCTCATGGCCTTCAAGAGAGCTATCCAAAGAGTTGCACACATGGGGGTTTAATTATTTTACTATAACTTTTCCTTCATGTTAGCCTTCTTTTGCAGGCTGCGTGTTTAAAGTTGAAGGAAATTACATGAAAAAGCAAAAGAAAGTTAAAGTAGGATTCATAGCAAAGAAAGTAGGTACTTTGACTTTAAAGGTGCTTAAAATTAGGGAGGAACTTGAAGGCCAAAGAAAATGTCCCATGGTGCTAAACAATTTTTATAACTTGTCATTGAGTATGATGCTTTTAAGCAAGTCCATCACTGAAGGTTGTCCTCTGTCACTGAACCCAAAACCCTGTACGATGTTTTTATCTAGTCTAGGTTTCCATGGCTAGTGTATTTCAACACAGGAGGGAGATCTTATCAAAACAGGAGAGATTAGAAGCAGCAAGCAAACATGCTCAGCAAATGGATATGAATCTGGAGAGACACCCTCTCCTGACAAAAGCACATCCTACAGATATGGGTTAAAATGGGTTAAAATGTCTATTTTAAAGAGTTGAAAAACCATTTTGCTTCTGCAGACTGAGAGGTGATTCCACACTGCAACTGCTCGTTGGGCAGAGGCATATGCCAACCCTTTAGTATGGCTGCCCAAGCAGTAGCCGAGGAAGAGTAGCTTTCACAACTTGGCAGCTTGATGTGGAGATAATCATGTGGATATGGGCCCTGACCTCTGCTAGAACAGATAATAGAACAAAAAAAAGAGGAAGATGGCAAGGAGATACTTGATTTCTTTGGGTAATTGTGACTTGCAGTTTGTTATCACACTTAAGTTGAACTTCAACGGATTTTGGGTTTTTTGTGAATTTTTAGGGAAAATTGATAACATCAGCAGCCACCTATCTCCTATTGCCACTCTCTTGGTTCCTAACACAACTAATAATTCAGACCTGATGGGCTCCTTTTGATCACTTTGGGCCAAGGTGTGGGGTAACAGAAAATGATTGCAAAAGAAGGCAACTGAGAAGAGGCTATTCTGGCCATAGCACTGACCTTTTGTACAGCTGAGAACCCACACCACGGATATTGTGTTGGCTTCTGTATTCCCTCCGCTGCCAAAGACAGTGACTACTTTCACAGATGGCTTGTTCCCTGGGTGCAGAAACCTGCTCACATCAGCCCTTGCATTCACTCCAGCACCAGGGAGAGGTTCCTCCACCTTTGAAAGACCGAAGTGGATACCTCATTAGGCCTTGACTATCCTCAAGCAATCGCTTAAGATTTCTGCCCTATTACTGATCTGCCTTTTTTAGCAGGGGTCGTGGAATGGGCAGTGGCTGTCTTGTCTTCGTTATAATGCATGATTTGAAACTTTTCAATTAAGCTTCAGATCAGGCCACAGTACTGAGACCACTTTAACGAGGGTGAGTAATGACCTTGTGCTGCGCGTGATTTCTGGCACACCATCAGTTTTAATTCTTCTTGATCTTACTGTAACCCTTTGATACTTTGGATCAAGGGTTCTCTTGAAATGCTTTAAGCACATCGTAGGACTTTCAGGGACTGTTCTGACATGGTTTCTATCCTACTTGTCTCAACGTAGCCAGACTGTCACCTGTAAGTTTTCCATATAAATTCAAATTGTCGAAGATTAAAAGGGAGCTGAAAATCTGGCCTGTGTGCGGAACGGGGGAAATCTGGTGTGGGTCCCTAGAGTGAGTGAATCTAAGGAGGATTCTGCTATGAGAGCAAGGTAACCCCTTTGATGTGCCATGCCCAAATACAGAAATGCTATGATTAGAACAGAAAGCTACATTATGCTGGAGTAGTGAATTTAATAAGAACTACTGAGAGAGAGACTTTCAGAAATTTAGACTTCCCAGTTAATACCTGTCTTTACACTACCTATAGGTCAAACTAAAAATCTGTGGTTTTAAACACAGAAAAGACCCTCATCCAGTTAAGCCAGTGATAGAAATCACATTGACATCAGTAAGATAAATGTCTTGCCTTTGAATTAAGGACTATTTGGACCCAGATCCAAATCCAAGCCTTGTAGCTGGAATCAATTTCTAAACAGTCTGTGCATGGACAAAGCAGATCAACTTTGGTATTTTCTAGGTGCTTTCCCAAGTCTGGAAGTCTCATGAACCTGGATTTCCTTCTCTTGTGAGAAGGAACAGCATCTAAATACAAAATTAAACTCAGAAAGATTTTCTAGAAGGCTCCTGATTTCTCCTAGGTTTGTAGGCTCCCCACAGCTGACACAGGACTTCCATGAGCACAAGGCAATGAAACAAATACAGGTTTGGTCATAAAATCCCATAAAATACTTCTCACACAAAGTCATATAAAAGTCATATATAGCTTTCAGATATGAATGTTTCACAACGTCTGGATGCACAAACCCTCAAAAGAGAGTCATTTTCAACAGGAGCAATCGGTTCCTCTTAACAGCTCGAGACCAAACACCAGATGCCCTGAGGTGCCAGACTCAGCATCCATGAGGGACAGAAGCAGCTACAAGCCTCAGCCCCAAACCTTGGGTAGCACCAAGCAACTTACCTATTGAGGAGACAGTGAGAATGCGACTGCAGCCTATGCCTTGCAGGCAGGTATGTGGGAGCCTGTGCTGCCTGGCCCATAGCCCTGCTCTGTCCTGTCAAGGTACCCAGCATGGGGACAATGCTTGCTGGACTTGCCAGAGGGGTGAAGTTTTAGGTAGCTATTGTCATCTGAAGTCTTCTCTTCAGACATCCCAAAAGCTCCTCTCCTGGCTGACAGGGCACACCAGGGCTGTCACCCTGGAGAAGGCTGATTTAAGCCTGGCTGCTGACAGTCTCACAGGCTGCCTACTAACAGAGCAAAGCAATGAGATGTTCCCCTCCTGCCATAGTTTAGACATTTTCACCTTTAAAAGCAATGGACTGAGCTCCTTAAAAACAAAAATTCCCTGTACTTTTTTTTAAAAAATTCTTGAAGCTCTTCTTACATGCGGCATAGTGGGGGGGGGATGGTTATCTGCAAGGGTAGCAGAGAAACCCATGTGTTTTATTGCAGTTGGATGGTACTAACAGGGAAGTGAAAAAGCTTTCAAACTTGCTATCAGTCACTTGATATATGCAGGAGTTGGTTTTTATTGATATGCCTCTAGTCACCAACTGAAATGGTTTGTCTTTCGTTACACCCTTTATAGGAGGCCTTTTTCACTGCACTTGCCTGGTGGCTTCTGCAGAGCTGGTAACATTGAGCAAAACTCATTTCCCAAACCAAGCCTATTGGATAGAATATACATCTTTTTTTCCTGGGATGTAGCAAGCAGAAAACACTCTCATCTGACACTTTCTTGGCTGCAAGGAGAACAGATCAACAGTACCATAAGTATCCTACAAGAGCAGGCATTGAAAAGAGGTGAGGGAATCCAATGGATTTGACTCTAGACAAAATTATCATCGCTGTGTCAGGATTGACTTCTTTATTAGTCTAACAGGGTCACACCTATTAGCATGAAAAAAGGCATTGGTCATTTAACAGAAACCTCTTTACTGTGCACTGGAAACACAAATTCCAGCTCCTGTGACTCTTAACAAAACCGCAGAGAGCAAATCACAGCAGTGTGCTCTATCCCCATCTCAGGTCCTCTAGGCAGCAATTACAGAAAACGTTTCTGTTATCGCCACATTTCAAAGTCAGAGTACGGCGATGCTGATGTGTGGCTCTAAACCCAGTGGAGCTTGATCTATTAAATGCATAAAGGGGTCTGTGTGTCAAAGGAGTCTGGTCTAATCAGGGGACAGAAACCACAAACTTACAAATTCAAAACTGAGATTTCTTCGGCAATTTGACCAACACTTCAGACCACATCCATACATTTTAAATTTCGCACTCTAATAGGAATACATAGCAGTGCTCCTTTCAGAGGTGTTGCATTGATTAATAAGCTTGTCACTAAGGATGGAAATTGCTACATAAGTGTTAAGCACTGTTAACTAATGAAAGACAATTCCATACATTCTGGTGGAATCTAGAGAACTTCAGCAAAAATTATTAGTTTCATTTGCATTTGTACTCTGTCTGACAACGGTGATCAAGCTGGTGAAAGTTATTTCAAATGTTTATGCTCCATGACTGCAGAAAAATTAGAGGGAAAATTCTGGCTCATAAGGCAGAATCGTGCCTGCTGAAAAATCTTTAATTTCTGAAATATATGAAGAGCACAAACAACTTTTTCTCTCATCAAATATGCGCACACCTCAGTGATATTCAGCTTAGTAACTGTGTAAAGAAGGAGCGGTATTGATGAATTTAAAGTACAGAACAACATTCAGCAGGGAAACTGCTAATGCTTTCCATTTCAGTCAAATGTCCTCTTTAAGGGTTCAGGCTTCCTGGCAAACCAGAAAACATCTGTTTTAGGAACTTCTAGCTCTGTTTTTCTGTGATTCACCTTCAATGCCATATCACCAATGTGAAATACTATGGACCACCTGAGACATTACTGGCACATGGCTATGGGCACTGCTTTTGGATTCTCAGGAGTCAAACTATGTTTTTCCTCAAATAAACCAATTGGATGAATCTCTGTACCTCTAGATTGTATCATTCTTCCTGTGAATACTTCCTGTGACAGAGTTTGGGATTAGAAACTACATCTTTAAACTTCCATTTCTATGCCTTTGTCATAAACCCATGGTTTCTCTTGATCGGATTTGTAAACAAACAAACAAAAGCAGTTGAGCAAGACTGGCGGCTTCTGCCTCCAGGACTTCCAGAGAAGAAGTCTGCTGAGTTTGTGAGCTAGTAGATGGTAGGCTGCAAGAGTCTCAAAAACACAGGATACTTCTCTGACACTGGCCTACTCTGTGATGAAGCAAATAATTTTACCTCCAGATCTTTCCCATTTTTGTTTTTCTGGGTCAATGCTGTCTCTTAACTGATGTTGGTACTGCATCTCCCATGAAAATGGGGTTCAAATGGCTCTATGTGCTGTTAGAGTATGGCTTTCTTTCTGTTTTCTTCGTTCTAACCAACCATTTAGATATGGAGAGAGATTCATCTCTCTTTTCATTCCATTTCTATGGAAAGAAAAAAGAAAAAAAAACACTCAACAGGCATAATTTCCTGACTTATTTGTACATGCCCATTTTGTCAAGAGATGTGCTGCACATCTACTGTAAATTGCTGAAAATGTAAGGTAGCTATGAAACACGATGTTCTTGTGCTTACAGCCCTTTGCCTTTAAAAGATCTGTAGCCTAAACAGGCAGCTTTAAGAACTCTCCTGACTCAGTTGTAATCAAGATACCATCTACTCAAATAAGCATTTGTACTCCTAGTGATTTTAGGAGATGAATTACTGATCTTATTACCATAGTGAATACCCTTGAGGCAATGCACAGGCCAACAGAATATTGTTTTCTGCTGGTACAGTACCCATTTTTAGGAGAACTCTAGGAGTATTTCTAGCCATGTGGTAATAATAAAAGATTTGCTTAGACTATATTTGCCAGAAAGTCCTATTTGCAGAAGTGGCTTTTAAATCTTTGACACTGTTCATGGGAAACAGCTTGTCAGCTATGAAAATATTCCTACCAGCTCCTGTATATCAGCCTTACCACTGGGGAAAAGGGATTTTCAGGTGGCATAGCCCACTAGCAAGCCGAGCAACTTTTCAGCTGACATGGTGAGTGGCAGAGTAGCATTACCTGGATAGGCAAAGGTGGTTTTTGCCTGCCAGCAGCACTGCAGCCTGCAGTGCCCTTTGAAGACAGTCCCCTTTCCATGCATAGCTCTGTGTCTGGGCAGGCAGTGGGAGCCAGAGGACAGAGAGTGATGGCGTGTGGGAGGCCTCCAGCTCAAGCACACTCCATTTATTTATCACTGAACCGTCATCTGGTCAACAGGAAAAGTTGATAAAACTGTTACCTTCAGGGCTCTGTTCTCCTTGGGAATAATGAAAAGGTGAAGCTGGTTAAGGTCAGTGCACAGGAGGCCCTATTGAAGGTGGGAGCAGGTTGGCCATGAATTACCGAGCATCATCTGGTATCACAGATAAGCAGAATGGGTAAGAGACTAGGCAGGCTCTACAATAAGGGATGGATTTAATTAACAATTGCACAGAGGGAGCAGACCGTGGCATTCTGGCACAAGGACATCCTACATCTGACAGTTGCTTAAAGAGACAGGGAGCACCCTATTATAAAAAATATATTACTCCTCAATGTATTTTAAAAATTACAAGAGAAACAATAACATATTGTATTACCCCTTCTCTCCAGAGCTGCCTGATTACACCAGCACTGAGCACCACAGGCTCTCTGCAGATATTCTGCACTGGGGCCTATTTAAAAACATCAGTCCAAACTTGGTTGCAAAAGTACAACACTGCTGAAGTTAGGGGGTTGTGCAGATGTAACTAAAGGCAGATGTTGATCCATATTAACTAAACTATTAAACACATCAATCTTACCCAACCATCTGACGCCTTCTCCTACTTCCCAATATTTTGTTTCCCAAAAGTTTATTCAAATTCAGCCAGCTAACAATTTGCAAGCTTCTGGGCAACCCTTTTTTTGTAATTTCTTGCTTTCCACCCCCCCCCCCCCCCGGCCCTCTCCCCCCCCCCCCCCTTTCTCCCTCTCCTCTGAAGTTATTACTTTAATGTTAAATGAATCTTCTAATTATTTTGAAAGTTCAACATGATCATCATTGCACAGTTCTAGCTGTTCCTCTCTTCAGTCAGTAAAAAACAACAACAACAACAAAACACCCATGGAAAGAAGCTGAAACAAACTAGAGTTCAATTCTTATTTCTTTTCACATAAGTGTTAGTAAAACAATTCATTATTGCACAAACTCCTTAACTCATGGGTCCACATTCAAAAAAATGCAGACAACCGACTTTGATGGTCCCAGCTTCAGTCCCAGTGGGTGTTTAACCATGTCAGTGCAGCTTCAGCGGATGGACTCTCCTCCCAGGGAGCCAAGCATGGGACACACCATTGCTAAAATGGACATAAATGGAAAATAGAAAAATACATCCCTGAAACACATCTGCACAAGTAAATCACCTTTTTTCTTCGATCACCTGAATAAAGCACTGCCCAGTCACTGGAAACAATAAATGAGGGGGGGAAATTATTTACTAACCTATCTATAGGAAAAAAGTTTCAGAGATTTCAGAGCTTCCCTGCTAGTAATGCATTTGATTTCCTATGTTACACCAGGTTTGAGACCAATATGACTTACTCTGGACTTTTTCACTGATGACAAGCAAGACCCAACACTGTATCCTTGTCCTTTTCTAAATATATCTGTTTACCAGAGCCCATCCTGTAGAAGTAGATAGCTTTGTCTGAATCATACTTAAAAATCAGTGCTATAAATTATACTCTTAAAAAAAAAAAAAAAAGCCATGGAAAAGGTGTGACTTGAATGCATAAGAATTTTTTGAATGAATAGAGCCCTTAATATTTAGTTTTGCCTAATGAAGTAAGGCATGAATGTAAAAGGATTAGTATTCCCGTAACATTCAATTCACACACACAAAGTGTAATTCATGGAACCTGGCTTTAATTTTTTTACATATAAATAATTAATGCTGCATTTAAAGCATGTTAAAATGTTTCATTTCTTAATCAGCTAATTTGACTGAGAAACAAAGATGCCTTTATTTTCATTTTCCTTGACTAGAGTTACTGTAGTAAAAGGTCCCCTCTAGCTTTTGGCTTTCGACTCTCAAGTTTGCTGCTGCCAATTAGTTTTCTAAAGTCACTGTTTTTCAAAATGTTTCTCACTTTTAAAAAATGTAACTGAATGTCTGCACATCACAGAGTTTCTTGTGTGCAGACACAGGGTGTTAAACATTCTTTGGGTTGACTTGGGTCAGCCTTAAAAAATCTCAGACACTGAAACTTGAGAAGCAGTCGTGTGCTAGTGTTTTCTCCACATCCTGTTAAGTATTAAGTGGTTATTTAAAATAGAGTTGTTATACTCAGCAACTGACTTAAAGTGCTTGATATAGTTTACAAGACGATTAATTAAATGAGAGCATAGCATGTGATGAACATGTATTTCCATAATCATTCACATTGGCCTATAGTTGCCCTTTAATTTTCATACTAATTAAAGTAACACATTGAACTGCAAATTGTAAATGGCTGCATTTCTCAGTAGATGTTAACACTGATGTAAGCTGAATGGCAAATAAAAAACCTCAAGAATTAAGCAGAGTGGTTTTTGACTCTGATCCATTCAAGTTTCCCTACTCATTCCATTACTGGACCATGTCCACATTTTAACAAGACTGCATTTTTCCTGTGTTTTCAGCCCCATATTTTTCTGAGGTACAATGTCTGTATTTTTCTGTATTGTGGTGTCTGGTTAGTTGGTTTCCATCTGATACAATAGCAGTTATTCAGGGTTTGCAGTTACAGATTAGTTTTTTTAAGCGATGGTGGGGCTAAAGTTTGTAATCTGATGGCAGAAAGGAAGATAACCTATTTCACCAGTAGTTTTACTTCTTACTTACATCTCACCCATTATCCTCCTTGGTTCTTGTTCAAATCTTGACACGGCTGACTTGGAACCTGAAATGCAAACTGGAGGGCTGCACTTTCAGGTTGCATCAAGGAAGGGGGAAGTTACTCCCTAGAACATTTACTGGGACTTGGAAAAGAGAAGAAACAGATAGGAACAATTATCCTGTGGCTCACACAGCTGCTGGCACTTCGACTTGACATATGCTCTGATGGGGACCACTGCATCTACCTCAAGCAGTCTCCAGCATGTAATGGAGATATGGTAATTGCTATTGAATGAGAAGTAACCTTGAACTATAGGCATATGAAAGACACCTTTAAAAAAAATCCTTGACAAAAAAACCCTTCTGTCAGGGCCAACAGCTCAAAAATTAACAACTAATCACTCCTTTCAATGTGTCCTCCATCTAATTGCTTCCATGATGAGGTAGGGGTTTTTTTTCCTTTCAGAAATGAGCATTATAAAAGATTTCTTTTTAATTTAAAATGAAAAATTCCTCCACTCCCAGGTGACCTATCCAAGAGAAATAATAATAAGCACTCGATTGCTCAGAGAGCATCAGCTCTCACACGTATTACAAGGCTGAGCGTTCATGCTCTCTTCTACCCCACCCTGCTCCCTTCCCGCAGCGTGTCCTATCTCCAGATCCTAACTTGGCTTGGCCCAAGATGTTACTTGTTAAAATTAACTTTCAGATCAGACTGGAGTCAGTGTACTTGGCAAGGAGGAGAGGAAGCAAGACTGCAAGGGAGGGAGGCAAAGAGGGAAGCTGTAGCCCAAGCAGGGTTTTTGGGATCGGAACAGGCCACAGCAACACTGCAGCAGGACACGGAAGTAAAGCCAAGTTTGCTCCGAGTTTCGTCACAGCCGCCTTGAGCATTATGCTGTCCCCAAGTCCCTTGTTGTGGGCCACAAAGGCTCCCCCTACACCTGCCCTAAGCCCCCTGGGCTGCAGCCAGGCAGGGCTGAGCTGCTGCTCCTGCCTTGGTGGGGGCACCAACGTGACTGTTCCCATGATATGCTTCGTTTCAGCAAAAGTCTTCTGAAGCTCAGCTGTGGCAATGCTGAACAGCCACGCATTGCAAAATGAATGGAGTCACGCTGAGGGAAGACTGATAGACTATGGTAATAATGCAAGACCTTTTTTTCCCCTCATAAACCAAATTTCCCATAGATTTCTGGAAGATTAATTTAGATTTAGGGAGGTTTCAACTGAGATACTGGAAAAAAGACTCTAAATGCAAGGTTGGTTTCTACCTGACCTTAACTACTACATCAGCTACCACTGCTCCAGTACATTTATATATAAAATGTTCAGGCACTTCAGCTTAATTACCTAAGGACTCTACAAAAGAAACGTAAATGCCTTTAAAATGTTTTAATTGCAAATTTAGTCTTTCTGAGAGCTACACAACAGCGGTATCATCCATTGAATAATTAAGCATGTATTTAAAGAAAAAAATTAAATAACTCTCAGCTACATGGACACAGTACTGCTTAAGTAGATGATGCATGTAAACATGTGCACATACAGAATTAAGAAGTAATTTGAGTTTGCTGAATTTTGTTTTTCCTTTGAGACTAATTGGTGTAAATGTAACATTAGATTTATTTTTAAGCTCATTCTCAAACTCTATTGTAAGAAGGAAGGGATTACAGAGGGGAAAAAAAATACTAGAAGAGAAAGCTTGTGAAGCTTTCTGACTCCTGTGGGACAAAAGGACTGCTGTTTCCAAGTGGGGGGTTCAGTGGACTCTTCCACTTGGACACAAATCTCCTCTCCCCCATCTCTCATTCCTCTAACTTTCCTTTGCACTCACCTACTAAATACAGCATGGACTTTCTCCTCCTCTGTTGCACATTGCCTCCGATGGGACCCTGCTGGTGACGTGCAGGTGGGTGGCGCCCATTGCTGGCAGGGCAGTTTGCTGGGCTGGCACTGCAGCCCCAGGGAACCACAGAGCAACACACAATAAAAGCAGGGCTGAGCAGGGCTGCTTCAGCTCAGCACCATGCTGGCCATCCAGCAAGGGTGCTAACATGAAAGCCAAGGGCCTGGGAAGTCTTTTATCTTTCCAGAATCAAACCTTTTTTTTTTTTTTTTTTTTTTTTTTTTTTTTTTTACACAGACTCATGACAGCTGGTTATGATGAGCAAATTAAAACTAATTTAAAAGTTACTCTCGGGCACAATTGTCAGGCTTTCATTCAGGAACTCTCTAAACAAGCACTTAAGTTTAAGCAGGTGCCTAAATCCCACTGAACACAGTAGGATGTATACACCTGTTTTAGTGCTTTCCTGGGCAGGGACAGCCCTCAGCAAGTGGTACGTTCATCCCAGGAGTCCCAAAGTCCAGGTGTCTTATTCTCATCCAGGTTTAATTGCCAGTGCCCAGGCAGCACTGGGATCACACCACCCCTAACCGGATTTTTATTTTAGCACACATCCTGCTGTATTACAAACCTGCCACAGCCCCACAGGCAGCTCTCCTGCTAATGAGCTGCAGCACAGAAATGTGAGCATGAGAGCCATCTAAGAAGGTTCATAGACACAAACTGCGCCTGTGGATAGCAATGCTGCTCTTTCAAGCCATGAATAGCGTATTGAGGCATTCCTTGCAGTTGCAGCTGGGGCTTTTCTTCCTTTTTTATTCTTCTGAAGATCATCATTGCAATCCTGGTACACTAGGGATAGCACCGGGAGCCCCAGCACCAGAAGCCCTCTCCTATCACAGAAGCAGAGTGTGGTGAGGGTACACATTCATGGTAATCTCCTTTTTACAAGATAAAGATGAGCCTGCTCAGTGGCAAAATTAGCATGCTGGGAGCAGCTCTTCTCACTCTAGAGTAGCAAACTGCAGAGCTGGTGGGAGGAGAAGGGAAAGGAAAACAGGAGTCTGGCAATATGACAAGTACTGTGAAGTATTTTTTTGAGCATTAACACTGACCTAGGCAAGACACAAAGTTGAAAAGTAGTAATCATTTTCAATGAAAACCCCACCACATTTCATAAACTTTGAGTCTTGTTACTTAATTGAAAAACAAACCCAGGGTTTTCATTTCTCTTTCTCTTGCTATGCTGGCAAGAGGAGGATGGGAAAGGAAACAGAGAAAGAACGGGTCACCACTAAGCTTTCTAAGGTCTTTCCTTTTGATACTGTGACTTGTTTTAGTTATTTTTTCATTACTTGTTTTCACTAAAGTAGAAGGTCTCCAAGAAAGCATTTGCTTTGGTTAAAATCAAAATTAAATCTGACCTATCACTGAGGGAAAAAAACCAACTGACTCTAAAGAAGACAAACTCTGTATCAGCGTGCTCACATATTAAAGGGGGCACGTGCGAGTCAAATCGCACTGACAGACCAGCACAGGTCAGATCTTTGAAAAAAAAAAAATTTTAACAATCTTTCAGCCCTCTCTTTATTAGACCTTAATTAAATCAATGGGTCAAAGCAACAGAGGGAAAAAATGGTTCAGCTAGGGGACACTAATCAACCCCTTTCAGTGGACTGAAAAATATCTTAAGCAAGAACTAAGCTTTAAATCAACATCTGCTTCATGTAACACATAAATATAGACATTATTGCTTAAGAAAAAAGCAATTTTTATTTGCAAGACCTTTTCTTGAAAATAAAAAACATTTATAAAAGAAAATATTGCTAATAATCACTAGGTAGATCAGTGAGCATGCTTGAATGAGGACAACCAGGCAAATTGTTTGGGGTTTGGTTGAACAGCATCCTCACACACGCTGTGAATTTTAGAAAGTCCAGTGCTAACTGAGCATCAGCTCCCGAGTTGTTGGTTGGTGCTCTTTCAATCAGACGATGACATGGCTGTGTTGACCATCAGACCTGTGAGTGAACCACTTAACTCGATTAACACCAAGTCTGGACTTGCCCTTTTTTTGTCTCCACAAATTTTGGCTAGAAACCTGAACATTCCCTAAGACCCCACGCATATGCAGGACAGAAGGGACGAATCAATGCAATTACATCAATGCAACCTCAGTAGCATTAGGAAAACAAAAAGGCTTCATCCCTGTGACTGAGAGTGGCATTTGAGCCACCATGACCAACATGACTGACAGAGTGAATGTTGGCAATACTCAGCAACAGACTCTTGTCCCCAAACTAGCATGTAAACCCCCTGCAAGAGCTCTACTGCAAACAGACAATGCAGAGAACATACGGAAAGAAAATCGCTAAGATGAGCATCCTGCCTTGAAGACATAAATAGGATATTCAGCACAAAACCACCTTTCCTGATCTTCACAGCATATGTACAGTGTTCTTGAACTGCAGGAGCCAAGCCAAGCGGCGAGAGTGAGCCAGCATGCAGCATGGCTGTAACCCTCTGTCCCAGCACAAGCCAGGGGAAGGAAACATGACTCAAGATCCAGAGGTTTTTCCCCTGCTCCTAGCTGGGGAAGCTGACTTTCCGTGTGCCTGGGTATCACTATCCCTCTGGCTTCTCTGCCGGAGTGCGAGGGGTAGCGATCTCTAAAAGGCGTCTCCAAAGCACAGCCGCTCAGCAGGATCAGCTATATCCATTCACACACGCGTGCACGCACAAACGCACGGACAGCTTCAGTAATATGGTCGGCGGCAAAGAGGTGGGAAGGTTCTTTGCACAGATTTCCATGGGACCTCCTTATCGCTTCCACACCGCGAAGCGTTCTAGAGGCAAAGACCCAGAACAATGGAGAACTCAGGCTTCAGTAGGGGGGTGGGGCTAGCAGCAGAAACCAATGGTGTGAGGGCACGGGGGCGGTACAAAGGCGGCACGAGGGAATGGGGACCCATGGGGGAGCTCTGGGGGAGTGGCGAGGGGCAGAGGCCAATGGGGGCAACCTGGAGTGCAGAACTTTCTATGGCATGGAACATATAAGGTAGCAAGGAGGCGGAGCAGCCAACAGCCAACCGGGGAAGCAGAACTGGGGTAGATTACCATAACAGAATGAAGCATGGTCCGAGAGGCTTCTTTTCCCACCGTGTCTGCTAAGTCTCTGGCACCAGGGACTGTCTTGTCGAGAACTCTCTCTGTCCCTTGTACCACAGGCTAACTGGCCACCATACCTGGGCTGTGGGTGGGAGTGAGGAACACCTCCCTCGTTCTCCTCCCTCTGCTAGGTTTTGTGCGCATCAGGTCATCTTGAATACATTTCTTGTGGGGGTCTAGGAAGCTTCTGTTACGGTTCTACAAAACACAAGATAGATTTTGCCATCTTGATCTATGCTGCATTAAGAGATAATCTTATATCCTAAAGATGAAGTAGTAATTTTTAACTAAAGTACAGCAATCAGCAGTGAACAAAGTCTGATTTGCAAAACTTCCCTATTAAATAACATGTAATACTTCAAATTAGCTTAAAATTACAAATCTGCTGGTTCTGATTTTATTGGTCATAGCTGAGTAGGTAACATTACTAAGGGAATCACTTTTTACCTGAAGAGCATTTGGAGCCACATTCCATGTGCCATTTAGCCAAGGAGAGTGGTGATCTCTCCAAACACAGCTGGCTCTGTGCAGTTTTCATGACAGGCTGCATCCAAGAAATACCACCACATTGCTGTATAATATCTTGCTTATTATAAAAATAATTATTCGTCTCTACTGCTTAAAGCACTGCTGCATGAGAAAGTTAATATTTCCAAGGCACTGGGTGGAATACCTTTCCCAGAAAACATGCTCTCAACAGGAAACCCAAACACAGTGCTAGAGAGTTATCTTACCCAGATTTAAATAATTAAATCCAAAATTCTCAAACCGCTTGCTGTTTCAAATTTATTTTTTTAATAACATGCTTGTTTCAGCAACACACTGGATTAGGTTTTCATTTATTCAAAATTTAAGGTCTGTCCCACTCTGAGTGTTATTTTAAGTATTTAGGGGAATTTTTGTGCTTGTGAAAACGAAGAGATTGTTGCATTATAAATTCATTTCCTCTCTTATTGCACAGGCCATGCACAGTGCAGCTGTGAAAGCGCTGTAAGAGCCCCAGCAATGTCCTCAAGCTCAACGTAGATGGCCAAGGCTTTGTTTTTGCACAAAGAGGAGCTGGTCCTTTCTTATGTCATCAGCTACAGGTACTTCCTAAACAACATTACTGACTCTGGGCAGCCGTGCTGAGCAAAGAGAAGGCATCCAGTGACAGTGATGACTATCCACATGCCCTGTGGGCCAGCTGCCAAGAGCCATTTTCGTGCGAGACTTGCAAGAGGGGTTGAGGCCAGTGTCCACAGGCCTGCACCAAGCAGCAAGCAGTGCAAGCAGCTCCTGTAGCAGGTGTTACCTCCTAAGGAAGGGCTTGGCAGCAGTTGCCACCCGCACCAGCAATTTTACAAACAAGCAAGTTTCTTATGTGTTCTTCATCACCTCCAGGCATTCATATTCTTTTTAAGTACAGAAACATTAATTAGGTTTTGACCACAGACCCCAGATTTGACTTACCCTGACAGGGTTTCTATTAGTGTAATCTGTAGGGGAATTCACTGTTTTAACATCTGTGTGCCTAAGGCCTATCTCACATTTACTGCCGCTGCCTGAAAAGCCTCTCTTGTACGGCTGTGTGTTTCTTCATGCTCCCAATTTCACAGAAGTCATTTCAGCACCAAACGGTAATTAGCAAAGGGATGGGCCTCGGCTGACATGAATGCAATTTATTGTTTTCCACAAGGCCCTGAACAGAGCAAACAAAGAACACAGTCTTGCTGTCTGGCATTTTATTAACTTGTATTGTGTGATGTACCTTACTGAAGGGAGATCTTCCACTAAATGCAGCAGCGAGGAACCAGTAACATGCGTGCTTTTGAAGAATATTAATTTCTGTTCAATTAGGCAAGTTTTGCAGGACCTCAGCTTCTAAAATAGGACAGCCACTTTTATAATTATCTTCTGTATTAACTTTATCACCCCCCGACTTTTTACATAAATGCAACCTTTCATCTTTAAAATGCCAACACTTCTTCAATTTTGGCAACCGTACAGCATTGCTAATTATTTGCTCATTATGTGTGGTTAACTGATGAATCATTAATAAATGAATGAATGGCTAATATATTTTTATGGTAATTGGAGATATAACTGATTGCAGACTTCCTTTGCTTCTCAGAACTGCCCTGAATGAGCAGTAGCTGCTTAATTGTTTACAGATGATATTTATGCCACTGACTAGCTCTTCCTATAGTGGTGCTGTCTGAGAGGTGAGCCCTCCCTGGGCCCCACGGTGGCCGTGGTGGGGCTATGCTCTCCCTTCCCCACAGGCGCAGCAGATGGGCAGGTGCAAACATTTCAGACAGGTTTCCCACCAGCTCCCCACAATGGCTGGGGGCAGGACTACTGACACCATCACAGTTGTTGTCGGCATTTCCCAGTAACACCAGAGCCTGAAATGGAAATGATACCTTTCTGCAAGCATTCTCCCGCAGTCTGGGTGTCTGCAGTGAACACCACAGATACGAAAGGGAAATCAGGCTCCAGTGACATTTTGTTTTAACTCCATACTGTGCATTACAGTAAATGGCTTACACAACCTCATGCTGCCAGTGCACAGTTAATGAATTCAGGGATAATTGCAGGGTTGATTTCTTCCTTTCTGGTTTTTTTTTCCTTTTTTTAATAACCTATCTTTCCATAAATCATTCTATAGGGTACACAGTTCCAAAACACATAATTTAAATCTGCTTGACAATTCAAAGCAAAAAGAAAACATAGTAAGATGGCCAAACAAGGCTCCTTTAGCTATGCACACACATCCTGAAGATCGAGTTAAAAATGCAAAGGAGATTACCAATTCTTAATTATAATTATTTAACCAGGTGGGTAGTTTCTCTAATGAACATTTCTATGAAAACAGAATAACTAATGATGGTCTTAAAGAAGTCTTTGTCTTCCCATGTACTAATGATCACATTTATAAATATGCAGGAAGGCCTCCATGTACATTACTAATGATAAGTAATTAAGCACCAGGCGTCAAAAGCTATAGAAAAGGGTCAGGGTAATGCAAGAGAAAATTAAAAATGCAATAAAATAAGTTGTGGAGCAAAATTAAATTCTGGCTTGTGCAGACCTGGCTATAAAGAAATCTTTTCCCTTTCAGTATAAACCACGGCTGCTGTGGGGTATCCAAACAAAATCTTCTAAGCACTTTCATTAGATTTTACTTGCCTCTGTGCTTGTACTCATATTAAAACCAAGTGAACCACCAGCCATTTAAAACAGACGCTATATTCAGTAAAGCTGCAGTTTCTCTCAATGTTTATGAGAAATCACTGTGGCTGAGATTATGGCTATCACCAGCCTCCTCAGAAGCATTTCAAAACTTCTGATGAAAGAAAACAGGGACATGTTAAAATTGAAACCTGGTTTTGTGATTATTTTTTTAATCTGGAGGTCAACTCATGAAGGGCCTGCGATTCGATCCCTGTCAGGGTTGCCACCAAGAAGACTCAGACCCAGGAGGCGCAGAGGGCTGGCCCCAGCCCACACCTTCAGTTCAGCTGCTGAACCCACACCACAGACCATCGCAAAGTATTAAAGGCCGTTTCCAAATTAAATGAACTGGCTTGTCTTTGGTAGTAAAGACATGCTTTTCTCTCTAAATGAAAACTGTTGAATTAGGTAACACTGACACTCTTTCCTGGAGGCTCAGCACAGGGCTGTGGGAGCCCGGAGGTCCCTTGCTCCTGCTGGCTGCTGCAGGGCCCCTCGCTGGCCTCCCACCAGCATCTCACACCACAGACCCACACCATGGCTAATGCCCGCATACCAAAATCCCATTTTCTGTTGCTGCAGTTCAGGGTTCAGCCTGGGTCTGAAGGGAATAATGTACTATTATTATTACATGTCACTGAAAGCAGGATTAAACTTGTTTGTAAAATTATGTGAGGAAGCATTAAAAAGTAGAGAGAGGGAGTGACAGAGTAGGGGGACACAAACTCTGAGTTTGTGGGGGTCTCTCGACTGAGCATCTCACAGAATGGTGTTTCAGTAGCTGATGGAGCCCTGCTGCGCTGCAGGGCCATGGCCTGCCTCAGGGCAGCAAATACACAAGACTTCTTGGCCTGATCTCAAGTTTTACCAACAGGTTAGATTAAAGCGTATGCAGTCGTTGTATTTAGAGATTGTGTACATTGTGGCATTAATTGCAAATAATGCTGTGGCATTTTTTTCAGGTGAAAGCAGTGACTGTCCCACATTTCTAGCCTTTCAGGACTTCTTCTTGAGAATGATCTTAACATTTACTTCCAAAATGACCTTCCTTGCCTCAGGTTGGGTATTTCAACCACCACCTTTAGCCTGGCTGCGGCCCTGGCTCTCACACGAAGCACCAGGAGAGCAAGCCCCGCCGGGCCAGGCGACACCCGCTGACAAGGCAGCATGGTTTCCACTTTTATGGGCCGTGCAGCCAGCCTGCCTGCTTGAGCTGTTTCATTTTGTCTGCAGCCGAAACTCAAATAACCTGGAGTAAAGCTGTGACAGTGAGACACTGCGGTGCAAGTGAGCGCACTTGGCCCTGAGAGTGGAGCGCATGCTGCTGAATGGCGGCGGGCGGCCAAGCCCCACCTGGGGCTGAGGCCCAAATTCACCCTCCAAGGGTAACTTTTTCTGCAAAATAGCTAAGGGGACATCTCTGAAGGAGACAGTCTCAGGGAGCTCAGGACTGCCACCTTGTCCCTTTGGTTGGTGAGCCCATGCCTGGGGCCGCACTCACTCTCTGGATGCTGTGTGGTCCCAGCTGGCTCCACATGCCTGGGACAGCCCAGAAGGGACAGCCCGGAAGGGACAGCCCGCGCCACTGCAGTGCTGCTGCCATGGTCAGGGTCTGGGGGACAGGGGACAAGTGTCTGTGTTGCTGCTTGCAACCACTAAAATACAAGAGGGGTAGGAAAAGCAGGTATTGGGTTACAGTTATCTTCAATTAAAAAACTGTTTATCTTTGAAAATACGTATCTGTTACTGACAAGCTCTGAAAACCACCACTCCAAGTCTGTCAGTAAAACCAAATGTTAAATGGAAAATATTTGCCAGGATTTAAAATTAGACCTACACATTACTTACAGATGTTTCAATGAAAAACACTTGAAACTCAACCACATAGAGTAATAAACCCCACAATGGTGTATTTTTTTTATACTCCAAGTTAATTTTTATTGTATAAGTAGCCATACGAAGAAGCCATTGCATACTGCTTAAATTAAATGTGGAGGAATGAAATCAGCAGTATCCCTTTACAGCATATGGTCCAGCAAATCAAATTATAAAGCTTTCCACATCTCATTAACTGCAATGAGTACAGTGAGATTTCTAATAAGTCACTTCTTTTTCATGTGAGAGGTGAGCAGTGACTTATTGTAACTATTCTCACAGGATGACCCTTGTGCTGAAATTAAGAACTAATCTAAAATGGGAAAGGTCATTTGGTCAAGTCTGATCATAACATTTCCTCGTTATTGTTTTAGTTGGCATTGAAGCACATGCTTTCCCAGTGCATCAGCTGAAAAATGCCTTTGATAATTTCACTGACAGTGAGTAACCCACACACTGCCATTTAATGAGTTTGGGCTGGATTAGCTGACAATAAAGAATACAGTATAAATGCTTTTATAGAATGAGTTTTTCAGCAGGAAAATTTCATGCAGGCATACTTAACTAATTTATTTGCATTTACCACTGAGATGTCAGCCCAAGTACCACTCTGGTGAAAACTTCTGGTCCCCAGTTAGACAGCAGCCTCACCAATCTCTGCCTCTCCTTGGAAGGAACCTGCTCCATGCCCCCCCGTTCTTGGGCAACCTGTAGCCACAGCTTCGGTTGCAGCAGGCATGCCAAGGAGAGAACCGCATTCAAAGGTTCACTTCCTCCTCTGCACAGAAAATCAAATCAACATACAATTGCTCATCATGTGGCTTTGCTTTATATGGATTCCTGATTTAGTGGCAGATCTGATTCAGGAACTGAGGCATTCCTGGCTCCCTGTCCCGGGCTCAAATCTCTAACCTGAATCCAATCTCCCTTCCGCCATCAGCCTGAAATTGTTTGCTAGAGGATATGTTGACCATAAAAATACAGTACAGTGCACAATGGGAGAAACATCTCAAGACAGTGGAAAAGAGAAAGCTCAGCCAGGCCAGCTGAAACACTTGGGAGGAAAATCAACAGGCTGTTTTTAGCAATTACAAAGTTGTTGGCTGATCTGATGTAGCTGGGCAGGAAATTCCATAGTTTTTGGAAACCATTGACAAAAATGTTCTGGCAGTTCTATTCTCCATTTTATACTTCAGGAAGAGTTAATACACTGTGCCCAAGAAGTTCAGCATGCAAAGCAAAATGGGAGAAAGCTTTTCAGCTAAATATGGAGATACATTGTCTTCCACAGTAGCAGAAAAATCCTGTGACTTACTTGAAACCTCCTGATGAACCATTGTAATGACTGGGCAGTAGTGAGAATGTGATCATTCCTGCCAGGACGTTTCACTTGGTTATTAACCTCATGGAAAATTCTGGAGGACTGTAAACCAATCCTCAAAGGATGGATTTCTTATTTGCTCTAAAAACACTGCCTTACTTTTTTTGCAGCCACTACTGAGAATTATGAAACCTAGCTACTGTTTAGATTAATTTAATTTCCCCTTAATGTTCATTAAATACTGAGTTGTTAGTTTAGGGCACCTCAAGACGAGTCGTTAGAGCTAATTTTTGGAAAAAGTAGGAAAAAGTAGAGTGCAAAACCAGCGTGCAGGGGATGTTCACATCATTTCCTTTGGGCTATTTTAAGCATCTAGCAATAAATCAGTTCAGAAGACCTGATATCCTCCAGCCCATGAGTGGGGACCAGCAGGCACCTGCACCCATCCCAAGCCCCAAGATGAGGGGGACAAGGTCTCTGAGCACTTCCATCAGATGGCAGCCAGCCATGGGCTTGCCTTCAGTGGGAGCTAAGCCTGGGATCAGTGGCAGTGAGGAGGAGAACAGGAGAGGAGGAAGCGCACCATGTGGCTGTCTGATCCCGCTGCCACACAGGCACACTGTGAGGCACCAGTTCCACTGTCAGCTTGTGCTTCCCATGTCCCCTCTGCAACAGCCAAGCCTGCTCTTACCCTGCTTCCCAAAACATTTGGTGGGTTGGATGGTATTTTTTTTTCAATTGCATATGAAAATTCAGAGGGTGGGGAAACCTTAAAAACACAAGTTGGAACGGTGACACTCAGACTGCAGAATGCTTGAAATAACAATTTTTTTTGGCAAACATGGACAACTTTCACATCTCACTAGAATTAACTTTTGACCTCCAGACCTCAGAGAGTCGGAGTTTCAAAAAATGCAGCTTTGCACAATGTGCACTGAATTACTGCAGTTCTCACATGCATACAATTGGGTAATTATTTATGCAAAAGTTTAAATTAAGGCCGGAACAGTCAATGTACTTCAAAATAGTCTGAGTTTAAAAAGTGTGAGTTGTTTTGTTACTGTGAGTTAAGCTGAATGCAACAAAGCATTTACCAAATAAAAGCTCTGCCTGTTCCTTTGTGTAATGATTACATTGTCCAAAGTACAGTCCTTTGGCACCCCCAGTTATACACCACTGCCTTTAGCATCTGCTGAAGATCCACTGCAGAAGGAGGACAGCACATTATGGCACAGTTGCAGGGCCTTCAGTGAAAAAGGATCTCATTTAAGAGGTCATTTGCAACTCTCCAGTGGATTCATCTGATGCTCTTGATAGTGCCTAGTTACTACATTTATCTAACCACATATTGACATTCTGGGTATATGGGAAAAACCTGGGAAAAGCCAAAGTGATGATACACTTAAGCACAGAACCCTGCAGCTGTTCTGGAGGGATTAATTTTCAAAACATGGGGCAAGCCCTTAGTAAACTTGTAATTACTTCTTTGAGGACTTGGACAGGCTGGTCTGCATGAAGGTTCAGGGTGTATGGTGCAGACGCGAGGTCACCCTCCCAGGCTCATTAGAGCCACGACTAAGCAAAGCTATCACTTTTCAAACACCAAATGGGGGCAATTGCTATCAGCATTTTCATGCATGTTTTACTTTAAATAGTTGCTACTTGCTCATCCTTCCCATAGCTGAAAATTACCTACATACCTAAATGCATACACTTGTTATGTGCCTGCATACATTTATTTAAAATAGCTTATGCATATATAACACAGAGACACAAAAGTTCTCTGATGCTTGCTCCTGGAGGGGTAATAACACAGAAATATTTAAGATGATTCAACAGTGGACGGCTCAGCAGATGTATCCAGCATGGTGCAAGACATTAACATCTGCTGACTCATCATCGCAGTTAATTCGTGGCTGGCTCATGTTCCCGTCATCTCAGCAGCAATTTAGTACTTGGTGAATTTTCTCTCATCAGGAGTAAATGTTATCACAGACTTGTGATTATGTGCTATTTGAAACTGGTAGAGCTAAAGCCATGTGTGATAATAAAAGGTAATTGTTTACCTTTGAAATTGATATCTGTGGCCTTCGTGGCACTCTGCAGGAAATTGGGGCAGTCCATGACCGCTTGGGCAGTGAGGCTGCGGCTGACACCCCTCTCCAGGGCATGAAAATGAGGTGGGTGCACATGCAGAAGTTGAAACAAGCTAGTGGCACTTTTATAGACTTCCCCTACTGAGTGAAGCTGAACACACTAAAGAATTCAGTCAGGGAAAGGTTCCCCTTTTATTCAATGTTAATGACATTGCTGGCTAGAGTCAAGTAATTGAATGTTCTTCCAGTGGAAGGATGAGCGATGCAATACCAGCTATGCACCCATAAGCACACCTGAGCATAGGCACAAGTGTCAGACACAATGGAAAGTGGGGGAGTGTGTCAGCATGGGGGTGCCCAGTGGCTTGAGGCCAGCCCTCAGCCAGCAGCACAGCCACCTGCGTGGGGCCCAGCCACACTCCCTGCGAGCAATGCCTCAACACCAGAGGCCACCGTGTCCTGGGACACGGCACAGCCACCATCACTTCCACGTCTGGAACTGATGCATGTCAGCTGAGGGATACCCTGCAGAAGATAGCATTTTGGGTGCTTTGGGGGCAATTTTTCCTTCAGCAGGCAGAAGCTGGGGTACAATTTCATGCCATCCTTAGGAAGTAGATCCATCAGTGCCCAAACCTGGCTCCACAGTTACTGGCCTGGCTGCAGACAGACAAAAACTGTATTTACCACGAATTCCCTAATCTAAGAAACAGAGAAAGGTGTAAATCAGAAGTAACAGTTGAAGGGATTTAGTGTTTGTAACATATGCTATTAACATGCTGTTAGCTTTCACAACTCATTTTTAGTGGATTATAACTACTCCTAACAGAAATGGCCAGGGAGATGAAGAGGTCTCAACATTTTTGCCTGCTTTTCCTTTTTCCATCTTATCCTCCCAAACAATCCACATTGGAATTCATAAATAAAGACATATGCACATTTGGAGCATGTTCAGATCAATTATCCCACATCATTTTTTTTGGAGCTGGGAAGAAGGTATATTGCCTAAATGGTAATGCCTATGGATCTTTAATATTAATGTGATGCTCAAGAGATAATTACTTCTCATGAACCGGAATGAGTCTGGCCAAAAAGGTTGAACACATCCAAAATTCAGCTGATTGAGTGCAGCTAATTCTGGCTGAGGTTTTTTTTTCCCCCTTCTGGACACATTGCCAGATGTAATAGAAATAAACCCCATTGAAACTGGCTGAGGATACGTATCATATTCTGATTGGTAACAGATTTGCAGATTATTGGACAGGGGAGGAAAATTTACTAAAAAAAAAAAGTCAGTTAAAATACCATCATGGTTCAAGCATAGCCCCTTGAAAAAGTAGAGTCTTTCCCAAGAGGAATCCTCACATGGAAGCATACCTTTTGCCATGGCACAGGATCCCAGAAGGAAGAGAAAAGAAACCATTTACTGCACCCCTGCCCATGGCTGAATGCAAGAAAACTCAGGTACCAATAGGACTTGTGGAAAAAGAAGAAAAGATTCGGTTTGGATTGAACTAAAACCTAGGACTGTCAGACCTGTGGCAGGATGCTTAGTGGGTAACTTACAGGGAATGGCAAGGTTCAAAGCCTGAGGAAATAAAAGCTGCCTCCATCACTTTACAGAGGAAAAGCATCTCTGTCTCTTGTATGGGAAGGGTATGAGAGCCCTCGCATACCTGCCCTGCAAGGAAACACTGAGCCTAGCTGACACAAGCACAGCAAGCTAATTCCTGCAGCCTGGAGAACTGCTCCTCTCCATGGGACTGCCTTCCAGAAAGCTGCCCAAAACAGGGCTGGTGAGTAAGGAAAGCAGCTCCCGGGCGGCCCAGCTCTGCCCTGGCTCCTCCGTCCTGCTGTGGATGAGTCATGTACAGAGCCGGAAAGGAAATAAATGCAAACACATGGTGGTCAAAATGGCTTTCACAGAAAAGAAAACATTGGGCTGGAGCTGCTCTGGGTGTGCAGCATGGAACTGGCCCTTGTGGGATGGGCACCTCTCGGTGTGCAGCTTTGTGCAGCCGTCTGCCATGGCACAGGCAGCTACCAACATTTCCTGGCTTGCTAAAGCTGTTTGCCAAGGTCAGGTTAAATATATAATTTCTTCATAATTGGGTTTTAAATGTTTAATTTACATGGTTCTGTTTGACATAAAAAAGGCTGAAAGAGGGGAAAAAGAGGCGGCAGAGCAAAGGAAAAAGCCAGCAACCCTGGATACAGCAGGAGTGGAGGGACGTAAGGGGAAAAATCTATCTGGAAAGAATCTGTCTACTTCTAATATTAAATGCAAATATACACTTAAACATATAGGTTACACACTCAAATATGGAAATACAATATATTTATTCCATGCCACTTTTATTTCACTTCCTCATACAAGGACTTTTTAATGGTTTTTAATTGCACTATCATGTCTTTACGTCTCCATAGCACCTCCTTGCAAAGGCAGGTGACAGATGAACTGTGGTGTAGCAGATCCCTCCTGCAGGAATCCCCTTTTCTTTGCTTTGGAATAAGGATTTTAGCTGGACTTTTTTTAAGGCTGGTACTTCTCCTCCAGAAGTACCCCTGCAGCTGCTCTTGCTGAGCTTTCTGCTCTGACAGGAGTGTAAAAGCACCTATAGAACACCCCCATAATCTTTATTTTGGTGATCTGACAGCATTTTCCCAATAAATTAAAGGCAAAAGACAACGATATTTTTAAGAAAGTTCTCAAAATTTGATAATGGCAAAAAAAAACCCCCAAAAAACTCTCCTGGCAAACTTTGTCTACTCCTCCACCCAGAACGATGTGACTTTTTACAAACCATGTGCCAGTCCTGCAGCTTCCTAAAAAGTTTATCTCTAAGCACAGTCAACATAGTGATTTTTACCAGTCTCCTTTACCAACACAGTCTGGACCTTGCTGGACCTTACTCCTTTTACCATCTGGGAAGACCTTTCCATAAACAAAGAAGATGCCCTGTTTTAATAACACAATGTATCTCCAAAGTCAAAGAAAACACTCGTGATTAAAGATGCTCATAGAGAAGGGCCATGACTTTTTAAATGCCTGAGTGACAAAATAATTCAACCCGTTAATATTACTACTTCAAAATTGAGAGGATTTCAGTGGTTCTTGCCATAAATACCTTACATGTATATCATCAATCTCAGGTTCTTATTTTCTGATGAATACCCACATACATGTCAGGTGTAAAGGTGTAAGAGAACAGCCAGCCACGGCATGTTTTGTTAGCATGAGGCGAAATGCTCCACTCAGCTTTTGCATAACTATCCAGCCATGATTTTAAGTATTCAATTCTACTTGTATGACTTCTTAAAATTCCTTGCAATATAATTATACTGATGGGAATGCAGAAAGATAATTGCTTTTAGAGAAAAGTTTCTCTTTTGTTTCACATTCATCTGGCTTCCATAAACAGAACAGGAGACCTTGAACAGCAGCAATATGCATCCATATGTCTCTAGCTATTTATTTACAAAGCTAGACCTTGACAAATCTAATTTGTTCAATAAAATTAGAAAGTATGCACAATAATTCATTTAGACAAAAAGGCTTGAAAAGGAACATCACTGGGAGCATGTCTCATCACTGGAAGTGATCAGCTGATTCCTGAAGAATTGGCAGGTGCTCTCCTTTTGGAAAGCAGCAGTGAGGTAGTACTTAGGAGAGGAAAAAAGTGAGCTAGGAATCGGCGTAGTTCTTTATTCAGACAATAATTATACAAATTAGATCCATGAAAGCCAGAGAATGACTGTGCCTTGAACCCTGTCTGTGTGCATAGAACAATGGAGAAATTAATAATTAAATCTATTACATATGCTCATAACTCAGCACAAAAGATATTTCACTAGCTCAAACAATTCTGCATTTTCATTTGAATAAAGCTTTCACACATTTTTTTCTCATTATATATGTATTATATTTTAAATTTAACAGCTTATTTTGTTGCCTTTATGCCTTGAATTAATAAGGCTACACTTTAATGCACTAATGTTGAATAGCATTAGCATGCCTTACAGTCATTACTTGGTGGAGGCAAAAAAATCCCAAGTTTCCCAGTGGTGAAATCAATTTGCCCATAACTTCCTGTCTCTCATAACCTCTGCTAGCATAGCTTGAAACTTTGTACTGCTTTTCATACCAAAAGACTTGTTTATATGTTCTGGCTGCGGTTGGGGCAGGATCTGAAGGTAACACTATTCCATTAAGTTTGCACAAACAGTTCAGAAACAGACTGAAATCTTTTCAGCCAGTTAAAGCAATTAGCAGCCAGATACACCGACCTAATGCTATTTCCTTTGTAAGAAATAATTTAGCCTCAGAAACACAGATGTCAGTGAGTTCTGACCCAGAATCATTTTCCTTTGGCCGGGTGGGGGCTGGTGGGGGCACGGAGCAGGGTGGGGGCTGGAGGACCAGCCGACGTTGCCCCTTCCCAGCTGGAAAGAAGGACTGGCTGCAGCATCTGAATGCTGAGGGTGGAGGGAAGAGGATATGGGGGAGAGAAACCACTGAGAGACTTCAGATGTAAAAATTACTGAGAGTTCCTCCAAAGTCCTCTTCCTAGATGGAGGCTGACTCCGGGCCCTCACAGCCTGCAGCCCACGCAGGCCCTCCGACGGCTGCCAAGTCAAATAACACTAATTGCATTACAGATTGCAAGCAGAATTCGCTGTTCTTTTCAACTAAACCCAAGACTTTCCATTTCCATTTTGTTTGGGGAATTTAAGTGGTGTGCATATTCCTACCGCCAGCCAGGATATGGGGTTAGGAAAGGGGTGGCAGTCGCTCATTCAGAGACCAAAGCAGATCTGTAAACTTGAGAAACCAGAGAGAGTAGCTGAAGGAGCAGGCTAGAGACTGACAGCTGTGGGAACAGAAGCCTTGGAGGAGGCTGGCTGCCCCTCACACACCCTGGGCAGTGCAGCCCGACAGGGGTGGCTGGACCCTGGCCCAATGTGGAGAGTGCAGATGCTGCCGTGCCTCACCAGAGGTGCCCGCAAGCCTCCTGCTCCCCAACATGGGGCACCCACATCCACGCTCCCTGTGCCACAGTGGGAAGCATCAGTGGGGTCATCCTGCAGGGGATACTGAGCCACAGCATAACCGTCACCCATCCCCCAGGAACAGGAATGTGGAACAAGCAGTGCTGAGGCTGCTCCCTGAGCACCAGTGGGCAAACAACCCACCTCAGGGGGCACAGTCATGGCTAGTGGCGCTTCCCGCAGCAGCATACAGAGGAGTGACTTTCAGCATCACAGCATAAAATTACCCCACTTCCCTATAACTTTTGGAGTAAATTTAAAAAGATTTAAAAACTTCTGTAGGAAAACCAAATGCCATATTTAACTTAAAAACTTTACGTCATCCTATTATTTCCTCAGAAATGTATAATACAGAAATGCATGCATGTGTCCTGTCTCTTTTTGCTTAGTTGCATGTCACATTTAAAATCCCTAACACCACTCAGTATTAAAGTACTTTGCAATTATTAGGATGGCTCCCATTGTCTGGCAGCCTCCAAGGAAACATGAACTCCAATTTTTGGAGTGAACAGAAATTCTGACAGACCTTCCCGTCAGTTATTTAACATGTGAAGTTCTCTTGAAAACCTCCTCAGGATGGCTCACCCCGCTCCATCAGCTGCAATGCAATACACATTTCACACTGCAGCATCCCTTTCAGTGGCATTTCAGCTGAACAGAGATGTTAGACTGTCACGCTTATTTAAGCAGTAGGGTTATCACTGTTCCTTCACACAATACTATATAGCTCAAAGGTGCTGTAAGAAGCTCCAGAAATATGCCAAAAAGGTTTGTGAAAATAAACAACGTCAATTTTCTCCTTTAAGTATCATCATGACAAATTTATGGGGAGGCTGGAGAGATAAAATGCAGCACTTTAAAATACCTAAACTAATCAATAGAGAGACCTAGGCGTGAAATCCATTTTCTGAGATGGGCAACCTTTTAAGGTTAATTCTTCATTCATATAAATACAATGCGAGGGTCATTATTTAACTTGAAGCAGCCCTTCATTAAACCATAATAATTGGGCTGAATTTAGCACTAAAATGAGCGACCCCAAGCAGCCACCTTCCTGCAAACGCGGGCCGAACGCGGGAAGGCCGCGTGAGGGCCGCGCTGTGGCGGCGGCGCTGCGGCGGGGGCGGCGCGGCCGGGCCTGCCCTGCCCGCTCCTCGGGCGCCATCTCGCGGCCGCGCGGCCAAAGGCCGCGAACGAGCAAGGCCGGGCTGGCCGCCCCCTCAGCGCTTCCGCCCGCCCTCAGGAGACAAGGGGAGCGGGGAGCGGGCCACGGCGGAGGGTCTGTCTCTGCCGACCCCCTGGACCCCACAGCTGCCTCCCGCCAGTGGTCCGTAGAATCACAGAATCATTAAGGTTGGAAAAGACCTCTAAGGTCATGGAGTCCAACCATTCGCCTAACACCATCAGGTCCACCATTAAACTATGTCCCTAAGTGCCACACCTGCACATTTTTTGAACACTTCCGGGGATGGTGATTCCACCACTTCAGAGCCTTACCAAGACTGAACTCAGCAGCTACTGATTTATCTGTCCCCAGATCCAGCTCAGAACGTCTTAGGCTTTTTCGTGATACAGTGATAAAAAGCACAAATTACCTTTCTGATTACCAGCCATGTCACTGCCACTGTGCAACCGCCACCTCCTAACACGGGCAGGGGACAGCGAGCCGCCTGCACACACAGCACCCAGTGCCCGCAGCCTCCTCTCCCCGCGCCCACAAGATCCCACGGCAGCTGAGCACGGACGGGAGTTCTGCCGCTGCCCCGGCCGTGGGCAGCCGGGGCTAAGTCCCTGTTTGCAGAGGGGGGTCTGAGCAGGGAGGCCAGGGCCGCATCCCACTCAGACACCACCCTCCAGGGCTCTCTGGCAGCACAGGACTTCAGTCATTTGTTGGCCAGATCATTCTATATGTTAGTGCCAACAAAAAAAAATTTCCTGTCTGACCTTGAGGAAGCCACTGGATTTCGCCATGCCTCATTTTTCCCCTTTATAAACCAGAGCTAAATACTTTTATAACTGTATAATAGCACTGTAAAAATCCAGTGCTGTTTCCATTGTGCTCATGTCTGAATATCCCTCCTTTTGTACCATATTATCTAATTTGTGTCCCCTAATTAATTCAGCTGCTACTCCATCACCCTTTAAATATTGCTTAGAGAAGGAAACAAAGTCTCTGTGACTAAACAAATAAGTTTTCTCAAACCTTTCTCTTAAACATTGTCCACTGGGATCTAAGTGACACTGGGGGAGCACTGGTATCATCACCATCTGCTGAGGTGCAGCACCCAAATGGGGACAGATACAACCATCCCCACAGTCCTGGGACAGAGTGCTCTGGCAGCCACTGGCGTGCCACACTGTCGGTGTTCATGCACAGTCAACTTCACAAGAAGGAAAAGGATTAGCAGCACTTCTGGTCAAAGCAAAGGAGATAGCACGAGTTCAAAATGACTTTCCCGTGACCACACAGGAAATCTGCAGTGAGATGGAGGGTATGACCGGAGACTTGTGACCACAGCTCACGCTGGGCACAGCAAGGGGCCACCCCTTCAGCAGTGGTAGAAAGGCACATGCACATGCTTCTGAGATATGGATACAGAGTGAGCTTAATGCCTTTCCTTGGCATAACCCATCTGCAATGTTGCTGCAACTGGCCTAAAAGGTGAATTAGAAGTGAACTCTTGTCTCAGCTCTTGCACTGGATTTCTTTGCTTTGGACTTCATTTCTCATTGGCAGAGCATTACTTAAATCTAGTGAACTGAATTTAAAAAAGAAAATAAATTCTTATGCCTATTAAAAAAACCCCAACAACCCAAACACGAAACAGGTCTTTTGCCTTTTGTGAGAGTCATCTGCAACACACAGCCATGGAGGGTCTGTCCCCTGTGTGTGCTGTGCGCTGACAGCAGCCAGCAGCAGTTCTAGGCAGGAACTGATTTCACTGGTTTCACCAAAGGTAAGTGCATTAGCACAGATCCCTGCCTGAGATGACAGAGAAGTCAGGGCAAACACAGGAGACACACAATATCTTCAACAAGAAGGCCAAAGGTGGCAGCAGAGCCGTGGGACTCTGCTGGGTTGGCAGGGGGGGGATTGCTCAGCAGTGGCGGTAATGGCAGCATGTTCCCAGTAAACACCACAGATGTCCTGTGCCTGGGACATAAAGATTCTTCTATCCCCATAAAGATGGAAAAACTTATTTTGAAGGGCAGGGGGAAGGGGAGCAGAGAGATGTAGAAACAAATGGGTTCAAACAAAGTTTTATGAGGAGAGCTGGAGTGCACTCAGCCTGTAAAACAGCCCATGGTAGTGTCAGGCCACCACTGGGCAAAGGTACTTCATGATGGCATATAATCAGGTTTTATGAGAGGGATACCACTGTCAACAGGTGATTGAATAGCTTTTTGCAAGATGGACCTTGCCAGGGATCAGCAGGGGAAAAGACAGAGACAGCCATTTACCTTGACATGCTTCTTCCACACAAGCCAAACTAATTGCACGCGTCAAAAGGAAAAGGCAACGCATGGCTTTCATCCGCTCCTGATAACGATCAGATAGGGCTCTTCCTGTCTTCTCCAGCAGCCCTTCCTCCAGCATAGCATGCAGAGGAGGAACAAAATACAGCTTTGAAGGTCAGGTAATGGCCTAATTAAAGCAGAATTCCAACTCCAACGCTGTGGCCCTGCCCTTTTAAAGCACAGCACTGGGTCAGGCTGTCAGTTGTGGTTTAGTGCACTGGTGCTGTTAGCACACCCCTAGTAATATGCTCTTTGGCTTAACGTGGGTCATTTGACAAGGGGGTTTCTAAATAACTGCAGCAAGTGCAAAGAGATACATGTTAATTTTAAAGCAGTTACTGCCCTGTGAAGGATCCCTACCCTCAACCCCACTGGAGATGGGGAGAGCTTTAAGAGGTCGTGAGAGCCGGTCTCCCCTTCAAAAACCAAAGCACAGAGTGGGTAGGCAGGGATGGGGAGGACTCTACAGTGGTCTTTACAACAATGGTTGGGCAGAGCTTAAATCTGTTACTTGCCCAGAGTCCCAAAATGTGTGTGGTGGTCCTGTAGGTATGGAAAGCCCTAGGAGCATCACTGTCTAAAACAAATGTGATGTTCTAGCCCTCAGCTTGCACAAGCATGTATTAATGGCTCACTGGTATTTCTTTGGAGTGTAGGGGGAGGTAATATTCCTTTTGACAGCATTACTGCATGGCAAGGGCACAGGTGCTCTTGAGCATGTTTTTGGTTAGACATAGGCCTGAAAGTATAGCAAAAAATGAAAAGGTTTTTTTGGCATGATCTCAGTCCAATAGCCTCATGCCTTCACTTTGTATGACTAGTCCTTGCTAGGGCAGGGAAAGATGCTTTCTTTTTCAAAATAGAGTAAAATAACCCCATTTTACCCTGTTAAGTATTAATGGAGTTTGGGCAAGAGGGATGTCAGTCTGGGAACAAAAGTGCCAGGTTCTATCTAATACGATGCTTTCTGTGCCTCCCCAATTCCTTCCACCAGCTGCATACCTCACCACAAGGCGAGCTGAAGACAGGGCTCTGAAACACCACTGTTCCCAACAGCTACAGATGTCCAAAAGGATCAGATCACCTTCTCTGATCTTTTTCTCTTTGTTTTTTAAAGTGGTTAATGTAGCAGGCAAACAAAGAAGGTAATTGTGACATTTCTTTTCTCCAATCACAAAAAATTTCAGAAGCAAGAATTGGACCTGGGAGGAGAAAGGCAGGCGCAATTGCTGCGTTGTAGTCCCCTAACACTGCCAGCACAGACAGCTGTTCCTGTTCTGACTCTTCTCCAAATCAGTCAAAGGAATTCGTTCCAACTTTCAGAAAGTAGTTGTATGTTGCTTCATTTCCCACTTCAGGGCCTAGGATTCATTCTGGAGTCGCAAATAACAACATCTTGTTCCCTGATTCAGCCAACAACAGCAAGTTTGAGGGATTCGTAACTCATGACCAGTGCTGCAAATACAGCACTCCCCTGACACCCACACCTGTTCTTTGACCCTTCATGGTACCTGAAATGTGACAGGCAAGTACAAAAATTAAATTCTGTATTAAGACATAAATTACTACTTTATTATATTAAAATGCTAGAGGTTAGTATACATTAATTTGGAACATTAGTCATGCCAAGGCAGAAAGTTATATGGGAAGATTAGCGAAAAGACATAGGAAGAGCCTGTGCAGGACTCAGGAGGTCTGAATTCCTGGTTCCTCCACAATGTTCTTGCCTAGCTGTAGCCAATTCAGATATACCAACACCACTGCTATATTTGCAGGCACCACACTCTTGGCTTAGGAGTGCAGTGAAAAGCCTGATTTTGCTGTTATCCCAGCACAAATCAGTATCAAAATACCTCAGCAGGCAGACCTGACCGGTTTAGGTCTTGTTCCTCCAAAGTGTTCCCATTTGCTGTGCCTGACAGCTGGCAGCAGCAGAGAGGGGAATCCAGCAAGCCATTCCCTCCCGGACACAGGGCAGCCCTGCCAAGGCACCAGTAAGCCACACAGTAGCTGGGCAAGGGGTGAGGCTGCACACAGGCAGCAGCAAGGGTCAGAAGATGCAACTTCTCAAGACAGGTAAACCCCATCAGTGTTTCAGTGCCTTGTTTCTGACACAGGATAACAGTACCAGATGTTCTAACCAAAACACTATAAAGGATATGGGGACTTTATTTGATACTAGCCAGTAATAAGTAGATATTCTGGCAGCCACATGGCAATACCTCTTACCAACACAGGCTTCCTTTGGATCTGCAGCCAATAAAAACATTTCTGTGCAATAATACTAACACAGCTCTTTATCTAATTGATCTACAAAGAACAAGCATCTATGCTGCCCCAAAATTGGTACAGAAAGTGCTTACCTGATGGAGGGGCTTTTCTCTACTGGATAGATGATGATGACAACAGGTGGCCAGAGATGAGTGGAAATATGAGATGTGCAAGATGCAGCAATTCACCTCTGGAATCTGTTTGTCTACTTGCTTTGCACATGCAGGGTGAAACATCTGTCTCTGATGAGTAACTGTGGGGAAGTTACTTAAACTTCTCAGTTATGCTCTGTGTCATCTGAGAGACCGGAAAATCATAATTCCTAAAACCTGACACCAGTATCCTGCAACTAACCTTTCTCCTGCCTTTCAATAGACAAATCTTTGCCCAGCAGTCAGTTTCTACCATCTCTTGGATATTCTTCACAGAAATTTGAGACATCAACAAATGCTAATTAAGCTCATTATTTGATGCATTTATGGAGAGTTGATGCATCAGCAGATGAAGTCTAGAAACCAGTCTGCAGGACTCTAAGAAACACTCCTAATCTGAAGGGACATTCAGAGAGTGGAATCCTATCAACTTTGAAGTGATGTGGGTAAGGATTTGTACCAGCTTTAGGCAGGGCAAAAACTTGGCTTTGTTTTTAATTTAGTTTGCTTAAACTTTGTTTCTCAAAAATCCTTTAAGATTCTGTTGATGGCCTGTTTTTTGTGGTGGCAACATCCCATGAAAACCAGCTATTTATTCTTTGAGGTTTCCCCCTGCCCCCACCTGATTTGGAAAGAACAGCAGTATGGGGTTTTTTTGATTTATATGGAAAGAGGAAACCACCCTGGGCAAAAACGTCTACAGTCAGCAGAAGCAGCACTTTGTCTTCAAAATGATTAATGTTTCTAACTCACATTTTTCTTGCAGATGTGATTACAGAAGAGAATATGACGAGGAAATTATTTTTAAAAATTGTTGGAAATATATATATGTATTCTCATAACATGGCATGAAACAACAGAAAACAATTCTCTGCGTGGTTTTAAAAGAGTAAAGTCAACAATTACAAACCCAGATGCCAAAGTGTTGTGATGTTAATACCTTGGCATAAAACTAGATCTTCTGCTTTCCTAGAAAGTTACTGATACTTGCTCAACCTGAAAAAAAACAACCCATGAACAATTTATTACATAACTACATATTAACTAACATAAATGGCTAAATTCAGGCTCCATACTTGAAAAATTCACAAATACTGTCAAATATCACAACACTTAGTCTGCATTGCTTTTAGCTATGGAATATCACAGACTTCAAGAAATTTTAGAACACCAGGTATGGCTGTGGTACTCAGGTCCCCATTTCCTAGTCTTCTGCAGTATCTTTGGAACTAGACAGGAAGACTTACAGTTTTCAGTCATTATTTCAATTTGGATAAACAAGATGCGATTGGCATGGGGGAGCATCTACCAGTGCAGCTACAGAAAAAAAAAGCACAAATTTTGGATTTTGAGCACATCTTTTTCATGCATATGATAAAGGACAAAAAAGAGTTTAAATTACCACACACAAGCCAGACATGAAATGATGAAAATAATTTGAACAATCATCTGTGAACATCTATGATAAATGACGATGACATCAGAGTTTCTCCCTCCTCTCTCATTCACAAAGTACATGATTGCCTTGGAAAACACTGTTGTCAAAGGAACAAGCTTTAACACCAGGATCTTTCATTGCAGAAAGCTCTTATAAACTAGGTACTGAAACTGAGTACAGCCCCAGCTGTACTCAGATGCTGAGAGACACAAAGAAGCTGGGCTTTGAAAGTGCAGTCATACATCTGCCTGTGCCTCTGACTACTTAGAAGGTTTTCAACCTTGTCTTCAAAAGCTGCCTTTGGCCTTGTAATTCACTCTTCATTTTTCTCAAACATTCCTCAATGGGTGAGCTGGGGAGAAGGGTGTATAGAACCAAAGATACACAAGCTTACTGCAAAGTTTTGCTTAATAAAACATGTTGATTGCAGCCTGATTCTCATCTTGTCAGTCACTTTTCCTGCACAAAGATTAAAAGAAGAAAAAATCTTCCCCCAAGTTAAATATCCTTGCCAGATAGATGGGGTAAATGTATCCAAACTGTTGTATGCAGTGTCAGGAGCACACACGAGCTAATGCAGCACAACATGTGAGCGCTGTGTCTCCCCCCCCACAGGACAGGGACCTCCAGTGCCACCAGCTCTCAAAGGTGACCCTGAGTAAACACCAAGTTTGATAAGCTCCATACTGGAGCATGATCTCACATCCTACAACACCACCTGCAAGATAAGACTTGTTCTTTGGAAGGCTTGTGAAGGAACAGAAACTAGCACACTATCTCCCAGAGCCAGCTGAGAAAAGGGAGAGACTGAACACAGATGTCGTACACTCATACATATTTTTCCATACACTTGGGGGATAAAAAAATAAAAGGACACTGACAAAGAATGGTTGCTGTTGTGGGGAGGGCACTGACAAGCTCCTGTTTTGCTCTGTTTTAAGGGGAAAACTCCCTGTTTGTCTTAAGAAAAAAAAAAAAAACAACTCGAAAACCTTGTTGAAAAGTTTTGTGGAAAACATTTACAGCAATTTTTGCTGAAAGTAAAACTCAGGTTTCCAAACATCTCTCTGAAGCAGCCTTTAGTATTAACAGATGTCTGGTTGGAATCTGCCTGAGACAGTGAACTCATTCTGAATGGACAAAAATAAAAGTGCAGGATTTTTGCTCCACATAATCTGAACGTTCAGATGCTTTCTCCCAGACTTTATGGATTTGGCTGCTATCATGCAATTATTTTATCTTCAAGAAGCAAAGACCTCAAATGCAGAGCACACGAGCTTCCCCGTCAATGTAATTTGCTTTTCCAGATCTACAGTTTAGCTGTAAGTAGTACTGGAGCAAAGTGCGGGAAGTAGGTATTTGGTCTGGGGTTATAAATAGGAGACATTTCATTTGGTGGTGTACAGGCCTTGCTTATAATAGCAGCAGCCTTGATGGCTCAGCTTTGAGTTCATTAATTCAGTCAAGGCACTGAAGATCCAAAGCAGATAATTAGGCCAGAGATAGCCATCACAGCTGTTAATTTAAGCAATTACTGCAATATATAGTGGTTTGTATTTCTGCCTGTACTTTCCTCTGTTCTTTACAGACTGTCTTCACAGATATAAATACACCCCTCCTTCCATATCGACTGCTTTACATCATGTTTGCCCATATTTACATCCATTGTTACACACTGCTGTGAGGCAGTCTTGACAAAGCCAGCCTGTAATTGCACAAGTCTCGAGCACTTAAACATTCTTTCTCCTCTTACCAATTCTCCAAGTCATGCGACACTTCAAAAGTTATTAAATTCTAAATAAAGAAGATTAAGGATTCCAAATTCTATTCTGTGCTAAAACCAGCAATCAATAATAGTCAAGACTGTAATGGTGCCTTTAGGCCCTCTAGGCCATTATTCTCTACACTAGCTTTTCTCTTCTTTTGGTAAAGAGACAGTTTATAATATTTTCCAGCAACTGCTGCATCAAACTCAGAGTTCTGATAGAGTTAGGGCATTCAAATTATCATACCAAATTAAGTATGTTTCTCTTTCAAAACAGAACAAGGTTTTTCATTATTAATACTGAAACTATGTTTGAAATAACGCATGTAATGCAGCACAGTAGTGAATATTTTCTTAAAACATCAGAGAATGCAATACCTGCATACTTGAACTATAACCACAATTCCCATGAATCACCATTTTAACCTATTTTGTTCCCAGATTTTATTTTTTTTTCAATAGGAAGATTATTCTCTGTGCAATTATTTTGACAGTCATATTTATTACGAAAGGTTAATATCTGTGTGTAGCAAATATGAGAATGGATTCAGGATCAGCCTTGCAAGTGTGCAGAAAATGGGCAGAGAATGTTTATCACAGTATTTTCCATTTTTATGAGGATGCAGTTGGTTATTATGACAAGGTGAAAGGTCTCAAAGCCTTCATTTTTAGGCCACAGGTGTTCTTTGTAGAGGTTTTTTTAATAAAGAGTATTATTAGTACTTTAAATTAGCTCTTATTGAAAGTTGCCACATCTGCGTTATGTCGTAATGAAGCTGGGGGAGGAGGTCATAGCAGGGGACTTGTGCTTGAAGAAAACATCTGGGCATTGCTTTGACATTCACTAGCAACTTATTTTATTTTATTAAAAAGTAAGGAAATTGTACTGAAATCAATTGCAAGATGCAAACAATAAATAAAATGAAAATACAGGATCTGAAAAAAAATAAAATTGGTTGGAACAAAAACCACCTTTTCCTTCTCTTGCTCCCCGCCCATGAATTCCAACTGCTGAGATTAATTACCTGTGCAAATGGGAACATCAGGTAAAAAATGGTTCAAACAGTACTTACCACAGTCATTCTCTCTTTCAGAGGAGGAGCTACTGTCATTTCAAATAAAGCTTTTTATTGTATTGCAACTTTTTTTGGCTGTCATTTAATTCATTACATCATTTCAGAGACAGGTACAGTGACCTTAGGAAGTTCTGTACCTTTATATAGGCATTTTTCCCCTCCACTTCCCCCTGGCTGATAAAAGCAGAGAGACTGTTTCCTGTGCACAACTACACCTATCACTTCCATTCACAGGAGCAAGGAAAAGTCTACTTTCAACAAAAGGGGGATTTAAAAGCCATTAAAATCCTCAAGTGGAAGTTGCTGAGTAATTGCATGATGGTTCTTAATTGTCAAGGCAGATAACTACACATTAGGAATCACTGCATTAAGAAACTTGGCAGGGTCAGATGATGTTCAGCTCCATGGCACACACAGCCAGGGATGTTTATAGGGCAGTGGTTATAGTATGCCTCAGAAATCCTCAACAGCACTATACCCATGCTCACCGTATTTTCTTGTTCTAAGTCCTTGCTTACAAATGCAAATGACATTTCTAGTCTACTCAAGTTCTTACACCACTCTCAGCACTGCAGTAACTGAGGGTGTTCCCGTACCATAGCAATCAGTCGGTCACTTGTTCCCTTAGGCAGGGAAGCACAGATGTATCAATCCACTGTTTTAATGCCAGTTTTCTGTTCTTACAAATCTTGGCTTTAATATTAAAAGAACTTTTCATTGATGCTTTCAGCACAGTGTATACCCTCTGCAAACTTAAAACATATCTGGTCATGAAGGCCATGCAAGTTCTAAGGGCCTATAAATATATTTGGTTATAGCTGTATGAAATTATTGCAGACGAGCTACACTCCAGCTTGTCTCTCCCCTCCAAAATCACAATAGCTGCCAACAAAGTTCACAATACTGTATAACAACATGTTCCAGAAAAAAAGCATTCAATGTGAATGTGACATGCAAATATTAAGACAGGACACCAGACTTCTTTTCTTTCCCCTTCCCAGTGGGTGTTTTATTTTATAGCATTTGCATTAGGTAATCAACTGAAACACTTAAACAACAGAAAGCTGGCAGCACAGTGAGGAAAAATGGAGATTATTTCTCAAACAGCTGTGACAAAATGGTTTCAAGTTGGAATAGTATTGCACAAATGAATCAATTTATGGAGGGTGAGTGGGAGCAAGCATCTTCAACATGGATTGTGAGGAAAAAAGGCACTATTTAGCTGTGTGTGTTTAAAAAGAAAAAGGTAATGAAGCACAATCCATGTTTTTCAAAATTACATTCAGGACTGCTTTAGAAATGCTCAAAAATCTGTCTCTTTTGCAGAAGCTATGGAAAGCTGCTGATGTAAATATCAGACAGTACAAGTGTACGAACATTTATAATTATGCTCTAGAAAAGTCTCAGGAAGAGGGCTCTTTCTATAAATACTGCTGGAAAGGTTACAGAGTTGCATAGGCTTACAGTAAAGGAAGCATCCATCCAACTAAGTAGCCTTAAACTTTCTTTAAGTTTAATCTCTAGTAGTCATAAAATATGCTCTAATTTTGAAGAGCTAAATTGGCAGTGCACTTGGATCAGGCTTTTCCATTGACTGCTTAAGCAGCACAGTTCAGACAGTATCATCTACACACCTTTTTGTCATATACACCTTTAGCAACGCCAGGTAAGCTTAATGGAGAATTCAAACACAAGTGTAAAAGAAAATAATTGAATTTTTAGTGATAGAATATAGAACTGCTCTGAGACTATCAATAAGCAAAAGTTTATTCCTGTAATGTAAAAATAGCTAGGTATCTTCAGAAAAAACTAAATACACAGAAAAGGCATTTCAAATGACCAGGATGGGCTGGTTCTCCATCTCCTATTTTGTATAGCTATACATTTTCATGTCTGTTTGAAAATGAAGCCATGATCAGCATACCAATAAAAGAGAGACTGCTAGAAAATCCACCCAGAACAAGCAGGAATGTGCACAGAGGACATTCTGCACCCTAGCCTTGGGGTCTGCTTATAGATGCACTAACAAAATAAGAGTGAAATTCTTGTTGCATGTCTGCAGAATTATTAAGGGAAGGAGCTATAAACACTGTTGCTCTCCTGTCAGCACTGCCTGGTGTATCACAAGTGTCCCAGGCATGCTGTGGGTACGGCTGGGTAGTCACCAGCACAGCGGGGCCTTGCGCCTTGTGCTGACATCAAGAGTTTCAATAGGGCTAGAGCTTTGCACAAAATGTGGGTGGTAGTTTTGTACAGAAAGTACAGAACAGTGTAACAAAATCTACTCTCAACTATATGTAGATAGATGAGCATTTCAGCACCTTTCAAATGAACTTAGCCCTGCAAAAAGCCAATCCCATTCCTCTACAGAGAGTACAGTGACTTCAGTTATAAGATCTGTGTTCAGGAGGCTGCATAGTAGTTTACTGATCATACAACAAGCAAAACCAAAATTTCACATATTGCTGCTTTCCTCTGTGAGTCATTAAGGGAAAATACATGAGATAAATCATACTTCTACACTGTAAAATATTTTTAATGGTAACAACTTGGATTGTTTCTGTTTCCAAACAGAAGATGAATAGAACAGAGTATTAAAAATCTGTAAAACTCCTTTTCCTAAACTGTCTTTTATGAAATCCAAGTTTGATAGTTCTAAACTCAAATTAGTCTAAGTTCACAGTTGGCTTTAGTGGTTGCACTAGATATAAAAGTAGACAGCCTTGGTTCCTTCTGTGTTGTACAGATGATCACATTTTCTGAATACATCTGGAATGAGTACTGCTCCAATTGTTGCTAACATTTCTCAAAAATATTCCTAAAATTCTTGTTTGTCTCAATCTTAACAGTTCCCAGCAAAGAACAGGAAGTGATATCTGATTAAATAAAATGTGTTACCTTACATGAACTATGAAAAATATATTGCTCTTTTAAAAGTAAAAAAAATTGCATTGGTTTTGTTATTAAGACTCATAATTAAGAAATTCCAAATCCTGGAAGAAAAGAAACATAACTTTTAAAATTGCTTACAGAATAGAAGGAGTTTCTGTAGACCCTACTAAAATCAGTAGAAGTTTTGTCTATTGTTTTCTTGTCAATAGAGAAGCATTTGTCTACATACCTATTTCATTACTTAGATGAATATTTTGTATTTTCACTTAGCAAGCTCTTCAGCTCTCTTAGAGGTGCTCTTCTGAAAATTTGCAAGAAGGTAAACTAATCTGAATTATTCTTAAGGAAAACAACCAAAAATCTAACATAAAACGATCACTGAGCAGAAATCTTTCCTGGGATTATAAATATTTATTTTATTTTTTAAAAAAAGTGACTGCTTTTCAATGAAAACTTTTAGATGCCCATTAACTACTTTTTGTGTATGACTCCTCAGTTCCTTTCATTAGCTAGGAAACATGTCTTCATGTGTGACCTAACATATCCTATATCCAAACATGTTGGCATTATTATTGATGTCAACAGACAAGAACTAGAACAGGAAGTCTTATGCATGGTTCATGCTATATAAATGGTAACTTATGAGAAGGAACTTCCCTGATTATTTGGGAAGAACAAAGAGAGATCTATTTTTAAAATCAGAAGGGAAAAATCTAAGAAAACAAAGAAACTGCAAGATGTACTTGATAGTCTCTTGTTATCCTCTCTGTAATTGGGCTGTTGCTTTTGGCTGCAGACATCCAGTTCACAGACCATTTTCCATTTCCTTTGTTTTCATTACAAGAACAAGCTGGTTAAAGAAACTCCACTTGGTAATTTTAAACTAAGCCTTCAGCATGATACCTTAGGAATTTAAGCCTTTCCCACCATTCCTTTGTCTCCTCAGTGCCTTCCCAATCAAATCCTGTGAAAAGCACTTTTAAGAAAAGGCAGGTGTAAGTTGTGTAAATACTCATCTTTAAGAAAATTCATTAGGAAAAGTTCTTGCAGTGCTCCATGGCCGTTTGCTATAATGCAGTGGCCCCAAACATCTGTTCTCAAATTTCAATTTACTTCATCTACCAGGTGTTTCACATTGTTAATAATGGCAACTCACAAAGTTACAACAGTCGCGTAATGGCAGTTACATAAATACAATTATGTCAATCAAGTTCACTGCATCTTTCTCAACCACACTGCACATGACACTTTTCTTCTTGTTCTCTTACCCTTCTAAAAGGATGAAGACTACATTTCTGTAAAGACAAACCCTGGACAACATTCTGGTATTGAAGTCAGAGAGGTCACTGAAGTGTGTTTCAGCAATGTCCAACAGTTAACTCAACCAGGAATTAGATGTGATGTTTTTCACTTCACATGTAACAGAACCGGTGCAAAAAACCCCACTTTAAACTAGTTACTTTTAAACCTTTTGGTCCAAATACATAAAATTAGCAGTATTTACAGCATTTTACTCCTTTTGTAAATGCAATGCTTTAAAATACGTTATAAAGCACCTCAGTAAAAATATTCTACAGATAAAAGTATTGAAGTAGTAGGAAAACCCTAGCCATACCACAGCTCACTAATAGAGTCATAATATGGATTCACCAATACCTCAGTTTACAATAATTACAAAGAATCCATGGAGAAACTTACTGAATTTACGATTTTTATACCACTGTGTAAGGATCAACTAGAACTGCAGACAATACCAAATTTCTTTGTCATTTTCCCAACCTCAGTCAGTGGTGGTAGTGATTAAAAAAAAACCAAAATAAAAACCCCACTGCTCTGATTCTTTAACTTTTTACAATATTAATGTGAAAATGACATTTTAACACTAATGAGTAGTTATAATTTTTTAATAAAACCACATATATAAATATGGGCAATTCCAGCAGCAGCAGCATTTCTCAGCAGAACGTGATTAACCATCCCAATTAATACCATGTGACATGATTCACAAAAACAAAGCACAGATGTCAACCAGTTATTAGGACTACTCATACTGTATACAACCAAAATTTCCATGTTGAAAGCTGGGGAAAACTATTTCCTCTTCACAGAAGTATAAATGAAAATAAATTGCTCTGAAAATTAAAAAGAGCATCAACAGAAGTGGTTTTTTGATTGTTTATATTTTCAAATAGAACTGCCGTGTATTAATTGCTCCGAATTACAGTGTAGATTTCTTCAGGTTAAGGATATTGACTCCCACGGAAAGTATTAGTTAGATAAAAGAAATGAAGCCTTTGCTTCTGGATTACCAATACAGCTATATCCACAGCCCTGGAGGTGATCCACAACCCACTTTTCTCATATAAAGAAATGTCTTGGAGGTCTACAAGCAATCTAGTTTCCATGGCTGAGGACTAAGATGATGATGTGACCAAAGATTTAGGTCCATAAATCTAACAGTATAGCGTTCTTAGTTTGATTTAGGGTAAATCTTTTCATAGAAAAAGTTTTGAGCCAGAATATACAATTCTCCATCTTTTTCCCGAACTGCATGTGCTCTGACAAACTGAAATTGCTCCAGTGCAAATTCATAGAACTCATTCTCCATTTTCCAGATTTCAGACTGTTGTAGCTTGGCAATAGTTTCTTTTGTGGGAAGTTTTTTCTCAGTTGTTTTCCTAAGATGCGACTTCTTTCCTAAATGCAAAATGAAAGCAATAACTTCATTTTCAAGTTCACGTGCTCAAAAAATGTTTACAGTCCTTTTATTTACAGAGTTTTTATACTCTCAGTGTGTTGATAAACTGCATTAGAAGGGACAGGCTTTAATCCAAAATTTATTAACACAACATGCAGAGTTGGAGAACTGCAGCCTCTCAGTAAATGTTTATGAATCCATTGCATCCATTCTTTCAATTCTTCCTCCTTGCTCTAATAAACCCAGGGAATGAACATTCATTTAAGGAATAAGATTACTCCACATAATCTACCTGGAGCAAAATTGGTCTTTCGAAATTAATTATTTAGATGTTAATCTGGTATCAAATGTTAAGAATTTTAGAAACTGCACAGGAGATACTTCTTTCATAGAATCATAGAAACATTTAGGTTGGAAAAGACATTTAAGGTCATCGAGTCCAACTGCAAACCTAACCCTGCCAAGTCCCACTAAGCCATGTCCCCAGGCGCCACACCTACACACCTTTTAAATACCTCCGCCAGTTCTACACGTCTTTTAAATACCTCCAGGGAAGGTTATATTCAACTCAGACTACCAAAAATGCCCTTGCTCTGGCATAGCTCTCTGTAGCCCTCCATGAAAGAGAAAAAACCCCTTGTTTTCAAGTTATTTCAATTGTCTATTTCTAATCAAAATACAATCTCTACTAATGGCATTTAAACCATTATACTCCCATCTAAATAGAATACTGTAGTCTTATCATAAATGATATGTAAGCCACATCCCTGTTGCACAGAGTTTCTGAGACAAAGATGACCAAAATGACGACCAGATTTTCCCCAAGGAGTGCTGCCTATTGCTTTGTAATTAACTTGTTAATACTACATATCTAGGCTCTGTACATCAGATTCTTTTCTCCCTCTATTTGTAGATAGAGGCCCTGCTAAGATAGATCTTTACTTCATCATAAATTGCATGGCCAGCTCCTAGAAACTGAGCTACTAGTTGTTACATCTTACTAGGAGCCCAGGAAGATAAACATCTACTTGGGTCTCTGCATCCCTCAGGCTTTATTGCTCAGCCAACCAGGGTGCATCGAGCACACTTAATTCCAGCAGGGCTTCAGAGGAAATGGAAATCTGCCACATCAGCCACTTTACCAAACTGAAGCCACTGCAAAACCTTAAAAAAATGTTCTGCTATAAGCACGTCACAATGTTACATGCAGTATACCTACCCACCTACCTTTACCCCAACCTTAAATATTTACAATTCGTGTAAGGCAGAAGGATACTTGGAGTAGCCCCTCTCACCCTGCCCCCACTGCCCCCCTCAAAAAAAAAGAAGTATTGAGAATCTTTGAAAATGAGTTTGTCTCTTCTGTAGGAGCATCACTCAGCTGGGAGGCAAACCTGGCAGAGACTCAAAACTATTCATCTAGATCTAAAGAATTCACATGAAAATGGCAATAAGAGGATGAAAAATCCATGGAATCCATGGGAATCAACTATTTAAATACCTGTGCGGTACAGTTCTGTGGCACCCCTGAAGAACCGGGGCAAAGCTGCCTCCAATAACATGATAAAGTCTTCAAGCTCTTCAGTAACTCCCACTAGGAAGTATTCATTAATCAGATTGTATTTGGCTTGTTCCAAGGCCCATCTGCTTCCCACATTCCTAAAATGACAGAGAACAATTACAGCAAGTCCTGATGTCAGCCAACAATCCTTGGTCCCTAGATGGAGATTACTTCACAACAGAACATTTGTATAGGAAAGGCAGGACTCATTTTAAGTTATAACCATTCCTAACTTCATTTTCCTTTCCAGTTTCTCTCATCTGTGTTCTTACCTAAAAATACAACTCTATTTATAAAAGATTCTCAACAAAAATACCCGATGTGTGTATATGCTTAATGCTTCTATTCATGCAATTTTTCCAGGATTTACATTGTCTCAATATTAATACCCTGTTCTCCACTTTCACATTAGATACCAGAAATTTGAACACACCTTCCCTTTTGCACCTCCTTTCTTTCTCTGCTTCTCCACATGGCCAGAGAGTAGATAGGTTTGACCAACAGGCACTGAAAGAGGATCTCACAAGTGGCCATTTACTTTGCATGTGTTTGAATGAACAATACCTTTGAGAAATAATTGGCCTTGATATCACATAGAGTCTTTCAAATAATCTAGGGTTTTTTTGTTTGTTTTTTTTTTTGCTACAGAGTTTTTTTAAGTCTGTGCCATTATTATAAAACATGTTGCATTGACAGATGGACACTATTTGCTTTTGTTTCAGTTTCTGCTAAGTAGCATTGACTACTAGATATCTGGTAAAGGTTTTAAATGATAAATTTATCCCAGTCTCAGTTATTGTGTACTCCCCAGGAACTTCAGGAGCTTGAACTAAAATATCTCCATTCCAAAAGAATAATACTGTAGTCTGACTTAAGAGAAAAGTGTCAAGACTCTAAATCTGCAAAAATGATTTTTAAAATTGAAAACATGTTTTCCCTCATAGCACTGCTGATACAATATTGTAATGTATTGCTAGTTTAAAGAACTGCAAAACTGTTTCAGTAAATCCATCTTCTACAGAAAACACATTACTTGAGTATTTCTCTTCACTCTGTCCAGTCCCTCACACTTTTATCAACTGGGCTACATATTAAAATTTGTTAAAGTTTAGATTTCAGCACTGATGTACTTGACTAACAAGCTAAATTTATCTCCCTACCAGCATTCCGAGCTGTGGCCACAGAAGAATGGAATTTGAAGCCAAAGTTTCTCTGGAGCACAGTCGGAACCTCCAGCTGCCACACATTCATCAAAGGTCTGGAACAAAGACAAAATTGAGCTGAGCTTTAAAATTTCATATATGTATCAAACATCCCAAACTGGTTAGTTGCTAAATGCAGTGGGGACAGAAAAACACATATATGATGTTAAAGAAAAAGAAACATTTTTTCAAGCCTTGCTTTCACAGTGTTTTTAGGATGACCTATTGTCCCAATTAAATAGTACTTGGACAGTCTTTCATGGTTACAACTAATGAACAATTGATCTTACCTGGTACATTGATACACCTTTGATATAACCTTAGCAAAGGCTATTTGTCAAAACTAGAAAAAACAGTCCCTACGTGTTGGTATAATTGTTTTCCCCTACAAAAAAAGTCACTAAAGATACAGCATCAAATGCCATCAGGAACTGTGTGATCCTTCAACAGCTGGATCTTTATAACATAGAACATTGTGCATTTTGTGTTTTAGATTAAACAAGGATCTATTATATTTTAATTATGACAAACAACTGCCATTTCAGAGGCTAATTTTTTTTTTGGCAATCAGAAGAAGTGAATGGAAGTTTTCACTGCATAACAGAATATTCCATACAATATTGCTCTCTATGTGGATACACAGCTGTAGAAACAGAGTTTCAACTGCAGTAACACAGTTACAAAAGGAACTCCATTAGCACTGGAAGGAATTTGTAAATGCTTTATTATGTCACCATAAAATATTTATGATATTTCTAATCAAGATATAAGGCCTGTATCTAGGATAGATTAAAAAAAAATAGATCACATAGACAACTTTTTAGACTGCTTCTTCTGTATAATTACAAGTTTCTGTTCAAAGCAACTATGTAAAAACACATTTGTGTAATTATTTGGGGTTAAGAACAAGGACAACATCATTTGCTTCTATTTTGTGATGAAGTTTATAAAATAATCTGAAAAAATTATTGATACTATGCCAAAGCAGGGAGTAAACTGTGGTGCCTTGGTTCACATTGAACTCTGAGTTTAGAATAGCTTGTACATGTGTCTTGGGGTGACTTTATGATGTGTATCCCCTATGATGTGTATCCCTCTATGCCCAGACATGATTCCTGTGCCTTTCTGTGTCTTTAAAACTGGGTGCAAGAGAAAGAAAAAAAAGCCAGACGAACTTTTCAATGCAGTTTGTGTTGCAAGGACACAGAGATAGCTGCTTCTGTGGTGGCAAGAGCGGAGGAAAGCACTTTCCTGCTTTTCCCAGCTCTTGGCTCTTCTTCTCGGAAGAGAGAGACAGAGAATTAAACTCCTTTGTTTCCTTGGGACTTTGGCTTCTTTTTCTTCTCTTCTGGAACTGTTCAGAACATCAGAACCTCACTGGGAGACCTTACACTGGCCCAGAGGGGTTGGGGCCCCCACGCTGAACTCCAGCTCCAGGGTGAGAGAGGGAGAGACCACACCCACAGAAAGGACTCTAAAATCTTCCCAGGTTTCTCTCCACAGCGAGAGGTTTTATTAGTTAACATTATTATTCTTTTCCCATGTGTTTGTTACATAAATCGGTTTTTTCCTTCACTTTTCTCCAAGGAAATTTTTTCCCGAACCTGGTGGGGGAGGGGTGGCTGAAACCTGCCTTCTATCAGAGGACGTTCATTTTGGACGTTCCTCTGAATTTGTCTCAAACCAGGACAACATGCCACACATCACAGATAAAAATGCAGCTTAACCAGGAAAACAAGACATTGGTATGCTTTCCCTGGCATAGTTCTCTAGGGAATTTCTGCGCCAATCTATTGTTAAATGCACAGCCTAAATTATGAACATTTATACTAAAAATGAACTGGCACCTGTGCAAAGATTTCTTTGCTTATACCTGCAGGTTATTTTACAGTTAATAAGCAAAAGGAAGCAAGCCATTTTCTAAGTAAGTCGAAATAGGACAGACTTCGTTCCACACTTCCTCTTACATACCTACCTTGACTGCTCCATCCAGAGATTTTATTGTAAGAAACCCTTGCCTCTACAGACTCTGCATTTGGAGCCAAATTTGACTGGAAGCACAGGGACACAGAAAAAAAACCTAATTAAGAATTCTTCCATATAACTGCTGTAGTATGGACTGGGAGGGGACTGGAGTGTAAAGTACATTGAGATTCCTTTCCACTAATAAAGGAACAATTGACTTCTATTAGAAGTGATTTCTGACCTTCCCTACTTTTCATTTGAAAATCTTTAAGTGAATCTACTGGAACACATACTAGTGTTACATTTATAGAATAAATACATACATACACACATAGAATAAAGACCCTGCAATTGGCTCAATCCATTTTTGAGCTTACTGAATTTTATAACTAATGTATACAGAACTTACATCATCTACACACATACAGTTCCCCAGGGACACTTTGGAAAAACCTGATTTAAATGAAAGAAGCCAGAAGTTTGATACAGTAAATCAATTTCACTTCAAATAAACTTGAGATACTTACAGGACATGTTAAATCTGTATAACAACAACTAAGTCTCAGACCTAAATAAAGTGGTATCATAGTGACAAAAGGAAAAAAGCATCTTCAACAGAAAAACATAAAATTAATAATGCAATGCATTGTAAACATTTTAAACAGGAATGCATTTGACCTTTTTTCCAGCAAATCAAAGCTTACAATGCAGTCTACCATGCAGCAACACTAAGGATTTTTGGCATAACGTTTCCCAGTGACTACCTAACAAGGTTGTTTGGATTATAATTCAAAAATAACACAAATACTGTTAAATTCCACTCTTTTTAGTAAGTTTTATGTCCTAGAAACAGCTCAGACTTGGCAGCATGCTCAGCTTTTCAAGTGACTGATCTCCAGCAGGAAAGAGGAAGACAGCAGGCTACAAAAGATGAGATCCTATCTCTCTTTTTAAAAATGCCTTTATGAAATCATATCACCTTTTCATCTATTTAGCCAGTTCTATAAAGACAATTTTTAAGCTTAATTTCAATTTATTCTTGAAGCTTTCCTCTTCCAAGGCTGCTATGCTGCAGGATACCTGGACAAACCGAAATGCAGTAGCTGAAGATGGCGCTAAACCCTAAATAACAGGGAGCAGTTAGTTCCCAACTGGAAAGAAAAGAGGAATGGTTTGCTCCCAGTATTTATAAAGCACTATTTGGATGGGGGCAGCATACAAATGATCACTCATGTTTATTAGTTATGGTGTTTATAGACTAAGCTGTCTTTAGTGTGATTTTTGCTTATTTTTTCAGTGTCTCTTGGTACTCACACAGCATGACACTAAATTGTCAACATTACAGAAAAACAGTAAGAAACAGAAAACAGAAAAACAGCTTAAGAAAATATCGTCACTGAAACTGTATAAAGTGTTTGACTCTGTAAAGTACAAAAACTCATTGCATTTTTCAGGATTCCACACTGTTCTAGCTGCAGTTTTATAAACTATACTCATATACTTAATACACTACTTTTCTTCCCGATTTAAGAAAAATCCAAAGCAACATGCCCAAAAAATGTCATATTGCAAACCATGACAGGGATGTATAGATTCTTTCTGGAACAAATATATTATGGAGCCTGAATGATATTGCCATTCTGAAGCTGTATTCGTAGTCAATGTTTGCATGTGCTAACCTGAACTTATACCTACAACCACCTAAGACACAGGAGGAAGTACAGAAATTTATGTATCATACTCCACAGCAAAAAGATATTTCAATGTTTCAGTTTTTAAAAAATGAAATAAATTGGGTTGCTAATTATATGAAAATAAACAACAAAGCCAAAGCATCAGCAGTTCTACTGCTTTTGATGGAAAATGTGTCTCAGTCTTCAACAAGAAGAGATGTAGCCTTCTTACATAGGAGGAATAGCTTAATTTCATAACTACAAGTCTGGATGCCTAAAAACAATTTTTAAAAAGGTTTTATTTAGTTTTTTTTTAACAAATTGCAACATATAGTGTATTTATAAGGGTGTAAAGAACCTACTTAATGTCATGCTCTGCTCCAGTATGGACAGGAAATGGAGAATATAACTCACAAAGCCACCATTAGTACCAAGGTTGATAAAACAACTATTCAGCTTTTATCAGGACATTTTAAAAATTGTTTTCACATTAATTTTAGTAAGTACAGCATATACAATTGGGTGTACTTTACCTTTTTATCCCCCTGTTTTCGCCTCCGTAGCCCTGGTCTGTAGTCATCTCCAAAGCGCAGAAAGTAATAATAAGAAACTAGGCGTTCTATAGGATCTCTTATGACATTTATGTAAATTGGTTTCTTTTTAACACCAAATCTAAAGTAAAAGAGGAAAAACAAATCTTTCAAAGGACAAATCAAAGCTTCTCATCTAATACGCAGAAGCCTGTCTTCATTGTTACAACTATACATATAAAATCTATACACAGAATACATGATACCGAGAGGAAGTTTAATCATCCTCATATCCAGCATATTATACGGATGTGAAAGTAAGCTCAATTTCAGTTTGCCTAGGATTATGATTTTAAGGGTTTATTATTAAAGAAACAAACAAACCAGACATATTGTCATACAAATTGATACTAAAAATGTTTACACAACCATCCTTACTCTAGAAATGCCTTAACTAGTTTAGCAGCCACATACATGTTTATAGTAAGTACAAGGAAGTTTGATATTGAGTTCCTGCCCTTGTGAACTGAGCTTTGTAATGCTATGAGTGGTTTTCCTGGCAGGTCTCCAGTTGTCAGAGACATTAACTGTAACAGCAGGAAGACAGAGCTCAGAGCCCATCCATTGCCTGGGTTGAATGCAGATGGCTATGCTTATTAAATATAAGTCTAAGATAGTATCTGTAATCATATTAACTTCTCTATCTAAAGATATAAAATTTTTCCTTACACATTTATCCTAAGAAAATTTTGATGTACTGCAGTACAAACAGAAGCCTGATGAAATGAGGCAGTAAGCTCACACGACACATGAGGAAGATTTAAACCACCAAACTGTTTTGTGCAAATGCTACCTTTCAGTGATCTACATTCAAGTCAGCTTTTACAATACATTTCTCAGTTTTATTTTCTCTTCCATTTGAGACATCCTTTGGCAAATAATTATGGTATCCAAATATTAAAGAGTTTATATCACAATGGAAATTGCAAGTGTGTCAAGTGCCCTGACATAAAGCTAAAAGCTGGAAAAAAAAGTTCTCTTCTGTCCCTATGCAAACTGGGAAAGCGTTCTGCATCTACAGAGGGCCATTCATGCCTCCTAGCTTGGCTAAAACAGAGCACTCATAGTTTTAAGATGCAGTGCCATTATTGTTGAAGGGATAAATTTTACTACCAGATACTGTACATATGAGGAATCTTAAGCTGAAAAGCTTAAGAACAGAAACGTAGCAAAAGCAGCAGAAAGGAGGAAGTTAGAAAAAAAAACAATTAACAGGCATTACTTTTTCCAAAGACCAGCATTACAGACAAGAGAAATTGTTAGAGGCTACAGAAAGAGCAATTGATTCTCCAATGCTGCCAGCAGAGTACCAATGAGTCAGTCTGAAGCACTCAAAGGTGGCATTGTTGACATCTGTCTGCATGCCAGCTCTGACTTTCCAAAGCCTGCAGATAGAGTGTGTGAATGTTTCAGCCATTCTGATGCAAAATCCAGGCTTTGAACTGCATCCTCTTTAAGGTACACTAAAGTGCATGAGACATGCACATGTCCCCTTCCACAGACTACTGCAGATGCTGAGAAAGCTGTAACAAACCATTTTGATACAGCAGCAGACTCAACCAATGAACAGCACATATCTGTGGGTTAATGAACATGTCCAAGTCCTTAGAAATGCTTGTGCTGGATTGTACAATTGCATGGATTTGTACACGAGCTTTCACAACTAGCTTCAGTTACAGTAACACAGGTTGTTACTGTAACTTTATTAATAATAACAGTGAATTGGCAATTGCATTGTCAAAGAACTTTTTTTCCCAACCATTTACCAGAGAAAATAGGGAATAAGAATGGATAAGAAATTTTTAAAACACAAAAAGAAAAGGGAAAAAATTTAAACTTTTATTACTGTAATTTCTACATTGATGGATTACAATAACCTGTCCTCAATATTGTGAGTCATCGATGGAATCCAGTACTTTTAAGTTTCGCATATTTTAAGAGGTACTTCTGATATTTGACAGTGGACCTAAGTCTGATGTCCATGTATACGGAAGCATTGACTCTTCTGAAATATTTTACACTTCTTAACTACAAAAATGTTCATTACAAGAACATACCTCACAGCCTTAAAGGTGTGGGCCTTGTCAAGCACAACCAGCGTATTCAAGATATTATTTTAATAATGAAAACCCAAAGTATGAGAAAGCAAGCTGTTGTAGGGAAAAAAAAAAAAATCACTCAGGTGAAAGGATAACAAACAACAAAGACAAGGATAACACAGTCCCGGAGGGAAGATGCAGATGAAAGAAATCTGTGAAATTGCTTAGATGCTTTCTAGATGTAAAATAATTATTTCAGTTTTAGGAGTTCCAGTATCTGAAAATGTTTTCAGCTTTATGAATTAATGTATAAAATAACATTCGGCAGCTTTGCTGCACCAGAAAGCTGTTACTCAGTTCAAGCGTTTATTAATGTTGAAGTATTTTAATTTTAAAAAAGCAGAAAGGAAACTAATGAATTTTTATATATTTTATTTGACTGACTGATTTGCAAGTAACTCTTTTTGCCTGTTACTTTTTGCAAACTTGGTGCCATTGTAGCTTTTAGCATTTTCTGTAATAATATACAGTATTGGGAATCTGTGAAGGTCTCACTTCCCCATTTCATTCATTGGAATAAAAAGTTCAAATTAAAAATCAGTGTACATGACAGAATGAGTAATTAAAAGGAATGACTAAACAAAAGGAATCATTACATACAAAAAAGAATTTAAATAAATACTTTAATGCACAGAAACATAACAACACTGAGGAGTGACCGTCAGCAAGAGGTAAAAGTAGTGGTTACTATTGTTTGTGCAGTCAAACGTAATGAGATCTGAAAATTCCACTTTCAATTTTAAATCATTTTCCACATGCTTCAAGTGCAAGATGAAGCACTGCCTAGTAAGCATCTTAAGCAAAACTGACTTGTCAGTTCAAGGGGAGGTTTTATAAGACTGAGCTACTGAGGATCACTGCTTTAGATCCAGAAGCAAAAATAAGACAAGAAAACATATGAAAGTGAGAATAAAGATATGATCCTGAACCTTTGAAGTCAGTGAGAGGTTTTTACCATATTTTATTTTAATTTCATTTTAGAAGTAGCAGCATTTAACTCCACAAGAATTATTTCAATGCTTTTTCTAGCAAGCCAAACTACTACAGACCAGAAAACTACTTCAAAATATAACTTTTTATATTTCGATGAAGTGTAAAGAGATACTAAGGTAGAGAAGAATTACATAACTTAAGAGGCAGGTGGTGTTACTCTTTACATGAAACATTTCTGAGAACAGGTATGTTAAACTTCCCTGAACGGGAAGCCAATCCTGAAACAGAACTGCCGGTGTTTCAGAGGAAAGCCATGATTTTCAGTAAAACAAGCTTGGAATTTAGACAAGGAATATTAATCCCAGTATATAAATGATTTTTTAAAAATGAAACTCGGCTACATTTTATCATGCAAGAAAACGAGAAATCGGTGAAATAGCAACCGCAGGTAGTGGCCATATGGGAACGCCAGTGTGAGGGTTTTTACCAAACTGCAGTTCCCAGGCTCCGAGCACTAGAGGGCACTGGCAGCCCAGCTGGAGCCCGCTCCGCGCTCCGCAGGTACCGCCACGGGAACGTACTTGGCGAAGTCCAGGTACGATATATGGCCATGGTAAAATCCTGGCTTCATTTCCTTCCAGGAAGTCACATTCTTCACAAATCGGACCTGTGAAAGTGGGCAACAGAAAGTGTTTCTGTACTGCTCATTACATTTCCCAATACACGGTGTTTCCTGGCTTTTAAGTAAGATCTTATAATGCATTAGATAAAAAAGTCTATTTTGAATATTACCAAAAAATTTGTGCCAGCTAAAATAGACTTTTCTGCAGCATACAGATGACTAATTTTAGATCATCAGAATTTAATGATGAGAAACAAAACAAAAGCAGAATATAGCAATCAGAAGGACAGTTCAAGGAAAGCTACCACAAAAACATCAGCAAGACAAACATTCACATTTTTGTCAGTGCATTTTATTTGTAATTTGAAAAGAATGTGGAATTCTTTCAGTAGAAATGCAAGTACATATTTGATAGAATTGTCTGATCCGTATTCAGTCCCTTGAATAGAAGTGTACCAGATTTACAGCATGTTCTTAGACCTATTTAACTCGGACATAAGAAATGAATCTGATGGTTCATTTGCTCCTCCATCCCAAAATGCAATGCACAGGTAATCCAGAAATGTTATAAATGCATGCAATGTAAATCCTATCTATAGTTTACTATTTTGAATAGTCATCTTAAGTGTAACATTTCAGGGAAATTTGCATGCTAAAGCATGAAGTAGCCCTTGAACAAGGGCTCATAAAGCAGTTACTGGCAAACTTCACAAAAATAGGAATAGCTTTACATTTCAAAGAACAAAATAAGACACAAGCCCCAAACCAGGGAGTGTGATCAAATTAAGTGGGACATGCAAATCCTGATAGAGCTTGGCTTTATTCGATGAACAGAATATTTTAACATCAAAGCATGTAACTGAAAGTTATTTCAAATCTAGTGAATTGGATAACAAAGAGAGGATGATAAATTTGTACTGCCTGAGCTGTCTGACGAAGATATGCCATTTCTGAGGCAGTGAATTAAAAGATAGTGTTCTCTGCACATCTGCAGTATCTTTTCTGTTATACAGAGAAACAGATAACCACAAAGATCCTGAGGTGAGACAAGAGAGCCAAAAAAGGAAAGTTTGAGAGCTCAAGACAACACACTAACATTCTGTAAGGTCAAGCAGATTGAGAGTATCCTGAAGCATAATATTTACTACTTATTATAACCTACCAGTTGAGGATTTTAAGAGGTGAGACTGGCCTGCTCCTGTTTCTTCAAATGTGCAAAACTCATGGTCTAGGATTTAAGAGGTTGGTAACCTATACTTATTTCTTTAAACACTGGCTCTTAGACTCTCAGATAACAGCAGTGTATATTACTTTTTAGTAACAGGCAACATTAATTTGTTCTGTGCACAAGTTTCATAGTCTGTGGCATTACAAAATTTAAACCACATATTGCACATGAAAATTGCAGCAAATCTAGCTGCACGATGTTACACAATGGTGTTTCCTGAACTGCACTGCCTTTCTGTCTGGTTTTGTCCATAGCACAAACTGGTAATATGGGACTTTGAATCCGGTTGAACTACCTTTACTGCTACTGAAATAAACCACACTTCCATTGACTGTATCTTTCCAAGATTAATGACAAGATATTTTCAGTGGAGAGACTCAGCTATAAATTTTTCTTTACCTAGGAAAGAAGTTTTCTAAATACAAAATATAAATCACCTCTCCTTCCTTCACCCACGAACCCCAAAATGTCACGGTTGGTTGATACAACTCCGCAAGTAAACCAGTTATGCTATTTATGCTGTGCAGTGCAATCCACATAATAAAGGTATGTTTATGTTTCCATGAACAAGCTTTTTGATATCTTACATCATCTAGATTTCAGTTTTGGATAGACTAGGACTAGATATACAGTAATGTTAAGTACAAAATCCTAAGGTTTTTGTCTTAGATCCCTATGCCAGCATCTGGCATCAAACTGTAGATGTTCCAGTAACAGTTACAAAAATCCTTTATTGCCTTTGTCTTACAATGTTATTGTCTGCTACGGAAATAATTTTTATGAACATCGGATGAATAGTCTAGCCTCTAACACCAGCCAAGCTAAGAGAAGGCTAGGAAGGTTTTGTAAGATAGCTGTGACATTTACATCTGTCTTAAGATGGACCTGCAACATGCTGAGCCCCTGAGAACTATAGTTTTTAATGCCCATAACTAGCCTGCAGGCGAGAGATTTTTTTTTTTTCTCCCACAGTTTGCAGTATTCCAAAAGCCAGAATTGTTCCAGGTCACAGACAACCTAATGAGTCTGGATTCAGACATTTTAGGTCAGAGATGAATATTGCTCACTGTTTCATACTGTTAAATATGATCAATTTTACCTTTCTCTTCAGGGCTTAGTGGATAGTGGAGCTTTCAAAAGAGAAAGCTTCTCCATCTGAGCCCAACTGAATAAAATTCGAGGTGACTTTAGAAGTTCATATAGACGTGAATGGAATTCCTGTGAAGTTGTTTCATGGTGCTTTTATATAATCAGCTACAAAGTTGCTTCACAGCCTTTAGTAAGTGGGAAATCAGCTGAGGTTCACTGAATTAAAAAGCCAGATCAAACATACTCTAGGGGAATAAGATGTCCTGAAAGGTAAGTTAAACACATTCAGTTTCTAGGACGGTAAGAATTTAAAACAAGTCCCAGTGAGCCTAAAAAAGGAAAAACCCAACCAGCATACCTGGTCTGAGAAAAAGCCATGTGTGCGAACTAAAGTGATATTTTAAGTTCTTATCTCTGTCCATTAACTGCAACCATCAGTCCCTCTTCCCTACAGTCTGACCACACACTCACTCACACACCATCAGACACAATCACACTCACAATCACACACACACGCATGCACATGCACACACACTAATGCACACACAGGCGCACATGCTTGTGCAAGCGTGTGTATGTGCATGTGTGGATGTGTCTGTGTGTGATTGTGTGTCTGAGCTGGATGGTGTGTGTGTGTGTGACTGCTTGTGTCCCAGTGTGTGTGTGTGTGCAAGAGTGTGTGTATGTGTTAGTATGCAAGAGTGTGTCTGAGTGTGCAAGCATGTGCATGAGTGCGCATGAGTTTGTCTGAGTTAGCTCTGAATCAGAGGGTTGGGAATGCTGGAAACAGGCAAGCAGCACACCTTTGGCTGCAGGCCATGAACAACCACAAGCAAGCCCAAGGCAAGGACAGTTGAGAAGCAATTTTGTGAGATGGTGAATTGAGTTCACCAGTTCAGCCACAGCACAGCCAGGATACCTGCCTTGCACTAATACTTCTTTCTCAGAAGGAAAATACAATTGGCACACATGCAGCACTCATACTCAGTAGACCATCTAACTCTAAGGGAAAAGTTCTTAACTGTTCACGAGCACAGGACAGTACTTCCACTTCTAACAAGAGTTGCTGCAGCCTTTCTCTCACTGCCACTGAAACCTGCACTAGCAGAGGAAATAAGTACCACTAAAGCCACTATGACTGTGCTGTCCTCTGAGAGACCAACTGTTTTAGAATGCACTTGGAAGCAAGATAATACATTTTCAGGTTGCTCTTTTGAGAAAAACTGAGAGAGAAACCGAAGGAGAAAAAATAACAAGAAACAGAAAACAGCAAGCTGAGGGAGTGAAACACTGGATAATTGTAGCATTCGTAACAGTATAGAGAATGTTCTCACACCCACTTTTAAAATAATATATCAAGAATACATGCTGTAATGCAGAACAGTCATTTAATTTTAAATGTTTTAGATGACAATTTCACCATGTAACAAAACCAATAAAGTTTGTGTGGCTGGTATGCCATCCTGATAGCCATAACACAGACATTCTTTTACAGGCAAAGTGTCACTGCTGAAACATGCAAGCAGCAAATAAAATTCAACCAAACAACTACTCTGATTTAATTATAAAAAGCAAGTGTTTCTACTACAGACCACACAGGTCAGAAATGCAATATAGGCAACATGGCACTCAGCTTGCTGCACAGAAAAGGCCCAACCTGGGGAAAGGGGGGCAACTCCCAGGATCCTGCTGCCAGAGACACTGCAAAAGAAAGGAGGGCTGCTGGGACAAGTTACACCTGAAACTGAGTGTTAGGAACTCTTATCGGATTATCTCAAATCAGATACAGACTATATTTGGAGTGGATTTTAAATATCATTTTTTTCATATTGCATTCAAGAAGTAAAGGTTTCACATATGGGCAGAGAACTTAAAATCTGTAACAGAATTACAGCAGTTTGGAAAAAATACAGCAGAAATACTGCACAAAAGAAGGCTCACTAATTTACAAATTTCTGCCAGGCCCAAGGCAATCTTCACCTTGCTTAGGGAGATTTGCTTCAACAAAGAGTATCACTGATAAAACAATTTTGTCTCTATGATGTGTTTACGTATTTTACTACTGGCGCATATACACCTAATGCACCCAAATGAGCTACACCAGTGAAGGTGGCATATGAATGTCATGCTAATCCAAGCCCACACAGACTAAATGTCATCAGCTACCACTCAGCACCCCTGCCATCTCCAGACTTACACACTATGACTTACAATGGCAAGTTGTTATCTCCGTGTATTAAAGCTGAATAATTATTTCTGCGATTTTGAACAGCTGTGCAATATATGAAGTTCTTCACTGTCAGCATCTCCCAGTTAATGGCCATCAGAGAAGAATAGTATCAACTGTCTAATTTAAGTACATAATTTATCACCATGGACAAGAGCATAGTATCAAATGAAGGTAGGACTGAGAGTATTGTGTACATGCTCAGCACGGACAGATTTTCATTTTTCAATAGATTATTATCAGAGAAGATGAAGAGTTTCTCTTATACAAAACTAAGCCAGTGAAGAACGTATTTTACTTGAATTAAGTTCAAACAGAAGTAGAAATTTAAGGTAGCCTGTGTAATTTATACCATTGAATTTATATTAAATGACTAGCTCTCCTATCCTTCAGGACAGACTTCCATTTCAAGAGGCACCTTGACAGAAACAGAATTTGGTGGGAAGCGCAGCATGAAGTATTACTGACTTGAGCATGATTTTTAATTAACAGATATAGGCTTATTAAATCATCTGAAAAATCATTCTGCTCTTAGTGCACAGGTCTTTAGTATTTGTTCTATGCAGTGAACAGGACTATAGTGATGGCTACCAGATTTACTCTTAATAATCTCAGTAATCATGTATGACAGTATCACCTTCATATTTAGGAAACAATTTTACAGGAGGAAATACTCAACAGTAACACAACCCCACTATCACAAAACAGATTCCAGTATCACCTAAGTCCATTATTTCCTCTGCATGGAGATCCCTAGCTCAACCTTTCTCCCACATACAGAACTGGAAGTGGAGGGCCTTTAGCATCTGCTTCCCCTCAGCCCAGTCCAGCTGTGCAGAGCTGCTTCTGCCTGCAGACATGCACTTAAAGGAGCTGGAAGGCTCAGTGCTGACATGCTGCAATGCAGAACAGCTCCTGCCTCTGCTGCATATCAACTTAAGCGATCAGCATACAACCGGCAGTACAGAGTTCGGAAACATTTGTTTTACAAGCAGGGATGATGATAGTGATGTTTCAGATCTCTAACCTGGGCTCCCTGCAAGTGCACTCATGTCAGCCAAGGAAATATTAAAGAAGATAAACCAACAAACCTACTTCCTCAGCCCAGCCTAACAAAAACAGGGCACTGATCCTTCATCATCTTTTTTAAATACTCATCATCTGATGCAGTGGTAGCCATGATCATTGCCAGTCTGGTACTACAGTGATTTTAGTGAGAGCTTTAAATGGATGCAAAGTGACCCATCCTTCACAGTGCAAGCTATTTACAACTACTTTGCTGTATGTTTTTTATCACCTGTGAGACCTGACCAGAGCCAGTACCAAAGACACAACTCTAGCCCTGACAGCATGGCACAGTGCCTGCGCTACTCAGAAAGCAAATTGCCTAAGACTGCATTCACTGCAGATGGAGATGACAGGCAAGTAGCATTACACAGCCAAAACAGTTATAACAACAAAGGTCATTTCTACCTCAGTCATGTCCCTTTTTAGCTTTGCTTTTGTCCAAGAAACAGACACTTATCACCTCCAGTAGCCCAGCAAAAACCTAAACCTATTAAGAAATAATATTAATTCTCTACAAAGAAAATATGAACCCATTAGATTGAATTTATATTGGAAAACGTGACGTAAAAGCCAATTACATCAGATCACCCAAGTTTACAATAGCAATTTTTTTTTCCTGTGCTCTTTCCTTGTTTCATAAAGACATCCCAAATTCAGCAGCTTACCTGATCTTGCAGAGACATAACAGGATTGTTTTTGGTTGTATTGATATGTAGAACATGGTATTTGTTCTTCGCACAGAGATCATAGGCAATATTTGTGAAGGATGTGCTGGCAGTCTTGGGTACTCTGTTGTAAATAATCACCACATCATCTTCTTCATCCAGTGTCACATCTTGTCGGGGACCATCTACCGTATGACGTTGCTCTATTTCTCTGACTTCATGTCTTGCAATAGCCCTTTCTGTTAAGGATGAAAAATATAAAATGTCACTGTAAACAGCACCAATTCTGAAGTTCAAATCTTAGAACACAACCTGGTGAAAAGCAGTAACTCCTCAGCAATAAAGGAAACACTTGCTGTCCTATGTATTTCTGACATATCTGAACAAAACTTAATCTATAAAAATGAACGAAAGACAGTCCAACACGGAACACAAAGCCTAGAAAGAAAACAGTATGCTTAGGGAACACAGACCATACTCTTATGACTCACAGTGATGCCACTGTCTTTAGAGTCATCATCTCTACAGAAAAATGTCTATAATGCACTATCAAAAGAGTGACATCCCTGAAATATCCCAAATAATTTCTATAATACACCTAGTTAAAAGTTATAATGGAGTTAAAAATGGAGGTAAAAGTTATAAATAAAACAGTTTGAAGAATAGGAGTCTTCTGGAAACAGAAATACTAACATCAGAGACCACAGCCAACTGACTGTGCAGAGGCACTGTCATTCAGACGAAACCACTGTTTATTTCAATTGATACAAGCCCCAAGAGTAAAGCATTAAAATAAACAGGGCTGCAAAAAATTAAATTAGTTTTATTAATTTGAAGTTTGACAAGAATAGAATCAAGAGGTGCTTACAAAACAGGTAACATTAAGGTGAGTGATCTCTGAGTACTGAAATACATCAAATACATCAAAAAGAAAGAAACATGGAAAGGCAAGCAATGAACAACACATTTTGGCAGAGTGAGTAGTTTGCAAATAAACCATCTTTCCTTTTATACAAAGGGCAATACTCGGAGTAATTGAACATTGCTTCAAGTGCTAAAAGCTTATTTGGAAAATAAAACTCACAGTATTACGGCTTTTTCTTTTTTTATGCTGCTGAATATCAAATACCCTGTGCTGATTGAGACACAGTTTTTTTCTGTTCCAGATAAGTATGTATTTTAATACAATTTGTAATACAGATGTCAAAGCACTTTTTCTCATTCATTTATGGTGATACTGCCCTTAATAATGTATTCAAAGAAATCTGCATTTGTCAACAGTGTAAGCTGAAGTTGATATCACAAGAGTAACCTGTAATTCTCTGCATTATGTTCTTTTACAGGGTATAGCTCTTTATGAATGACACGCTTTTAACAGCAGCAGCAGCTCTTGGCCTTTACCTTCCTTGCTTCTTTAACCCAGCTCCTTCTATTCTCTTTCACCAAATCTCTTTTAATTATAACATAAAATCACTTTTAAAGCAGAATCATTAAGCTGTGAATAGCCTACCCTGTAATTCCACATAAATTGTCTTAAACCACAAACTTCCATCTGTCTGAAATGCTTCAAAGCTTAAACTCACTCACTCTCTCATATGCTCGTATCTCACACCCCATAACTAAGTTACATCAGTATGAAAATGTTTGTAGAAAATGCTCATTGAGTATATCTCAATTTTCCACATGACATCTGTTGCTCCCCACTACATCAGTCACAGTTTTTGCTCCTTCCTTTCTCATTTGCTACCTCTCCCATCACTGCTGGCAAACGTCCTATTTTGGGAAGAGATGAGGCAACAGACTCAGGTTTCATCTCTCTGAAGATGGCTACAACAAAATGGGGCTGGCAACTCTCCCCTCCGTGCCAGTAACAGATTAGAGGAAGCATTTGGTACGGAACATAGTTAACCATGTGGCTGCCCAAGGCTACATGGATACTGAATACCACCTAGAGATGCTGAAATGAAACAAATTTAATTGGTATTTTCTACACCAGAGTAGTAGATCTAAGTCAGATTTGAATTATAGCTGCACAAAACCCCAGGGCTGATGAGTGTGGCTAGCGCAAAGGGAAGCTTCCTCTTTCACATGGAATAGGGAAACATTTGAGAAACAGACATGATTTGCAAGAGGATTAATGAGAAATATTCCTCTAATGAGGTATTTTAAACCTTTAAAGAATTAGTGTGACAAGTGCACTTTAAAGACCATGCATAAGATATAAAAGCTGCATGATTGCATGCAATTAGCAGAAATGCTATTGCATCCAACCACCTTCACCTTCCCATGGCAAGGGGGAAAGCAAGAACTCATATAAGGAGCAGGACCTTCACAAGCCTGAAGTATACAGACAGTCCTATTATGAAAAAAATAAAGAGGCCTTAAATTTCAAACTAAAACAAAAACTGATCTTTAAGATAAAGCACTGAAATCACCTTTTTGGAATAATTGCAATAGTTAAAAAAAAAGGCTGAAATGAAATGAAGGTTATAAATTGCTAAAATGCAAGGGAAGTTGAAGTGAGAAGCAGAGGGAGCACCTGGAAGTGTCTAACCTGGTTAGCCATCCTAATGGCCTATTTCATTCTAGTCTATGAGTAACACAGTAACAAAAATTGCAAGTTTTGTAAAAGTGCACATTTTTTCCCAGTCACAAATAGTTTGCAGCTTCTCCTTTGAAGTCAGGAAGCTCTTCTGATACTTACTGAAAAGTCAGTTTAACTCTTAAAATGATGTATATCGATTTTATTTATTGATAAGGTTAGTTAGTTAATTTATAATTTGGAGAGGGGCAGAGGTCCAGTAATAGTAACATGCAACTAAGAATAGTCTTTGAGATACCTATGAAATCAGAAGTTAGATAATTTGAGGAGTTAATGGGCATTTGATTAACTACATTTGCTCTTCTATAAAATTTAAATAAGCTTGGAAGTAGAAGCCCTGTAATGGCTGAAAAATGAACGATGTTTACATGTTTTTAGAAGTATGGTAGAAAATGCAATGTTTGCTTTAATGACATTTTACATGTGGAAGATAGGGAGGAAGAAGACGTTAAGTATTTACTAATATCGTGCTTACCAAAGTCTCCTTAGATGACAGCCCTGCAAATTTTGATTACAAGAACCTGTCTACATAAGGTTGGACTTGTTTCACTGAAAACAATTGAAAAGAAAAAGACCAGGATAGGTAATTTCTTTCCTCTTGGAGATCCAGTGGACAAAATGTTCTACAGTCTCATTGCTTTCACAGCATTCTATTTAAACTTCACATTGTAGGAAAAACACCTATGCAAAATTATTAAGAGCCAAATGCTTAAACAGGGTTAACACCATACACACTAAATTTCACATTACATAACTACACCCATTTAAAAAGATATGCAGCATTTAAGCAAGTGATACCTTTGAATATGACAGGTTTTCATAAAATTGTAATACAGGACAATTTTAAGGCATAAGATATTCTCACACTTTTTTATTATTGCTTGTTTAATTTCACTGTAATACACAATATAATTGCTATATCCTTGGGATAAATGCTATACTGTCACCTGCAGTTGTCCTGCAAGCAAACTTTCATCAACTGCAAGGACAGTTTGCACATAGGCAATACCAATATGATCAGTGTAATAACAGTTGCTGCACTGATTATTTACCAGCAGATGAGTTACTTGCAGAAAGCCCTTAGCTGGCTGCTTTGTAAACAGCAGAACAACTTTGTTTTCTCACTTATTTGTCTATACATTCTTCTAAATCCTCCTTCACCCTATTTCTGTAAGTCAGCATCTTGGCATGACTTACATTTCTTGAGCCATCCTCTTGTAGCAATAAACCACAAAATATCATGGCTAGCAACAAATTGGTTTGCCAGTCAGATGCTACCAGAAAATAACATATAATGGGCAAGTTGTCTTCTCTTTCAGCAGAAGCACTAACAGCAACATTTCATCCCTACACCATCACTTCAAGGTCGCTGCCCTTTCAAGTCAAAGCAGTTTCTCAACAAGCTCAAAAGTTACTAACAAGAAAACAGTTACAGAGAAATGGACAGACCAAGGATCTCAACTAATAAAATCACCTGTGAAAATCCAATGGACCCACACATACTTCTGAAAACATCTGAAAACCCAGCTGAACAGTATTTACATAATTACAGAAACAAATCACCCAAATGAACAATATTTAAATAATTATAGAAACAAATGACTGTGATCATAAGAAGTTATTAGTCTACATTCCTCGCACATTCAAACAGATGAATGTCTTAGGTAAGACAAGCTTATTAGCATTTACTTCAAATCCAAGTGTTAACTGCATACAAAATCTTCCCAAAGAACACAGTGTCATGGATTTTAACAACTTAAAGATTAACAAAACCAAACATTTCAAATTCCTCACATTTTTTACAGAAGCATAAGAACCTCCTGGGATTTCTGAACAAAGAAATCTATCAAAATCAGAAATTCTTCTTTACCCTACAACTTACCACTTACCATTCTTGATGAAAGGCACATTTTGAGCCTTTCTGGCTGTCAAAATTAAGTTCACTGAGTAACTGGAAGAATAATTCAGAGCATACTGCTCTACTTTCTCAAACTATGTTCTTTGTCCTCTACATCTATTTTCCTTCTGCATGTATCCATGGATATTATTTAGGCTCTCTCTTCAACGTGTCTTATGTGCCTGCCACGCTTTGTTGTGAAAGCTCCCACTCAGATGAGGAAAGACTCAGTCTTTAAATAAGTTTTAGCTCAGCAGCCTTCAAGTGTTGCCCAACTGAAGAAAAAGACTCAAACTTGAGTCACGCTGAATCGATGTGAAGGAACTGGACAGCAAGTGTTGATAGCCCCATCCCTAAGCAAACAGTTGCTAGGTATCTACACTACTGGATGCCATGTTAAACCAATAAGCAGGTTTCTTCCAGCTGGGAACAACACTGAAGCCAGCTGACTTGGTGCCTCAGCTTTCTTTCCACTGTGCTCCCAGGCCAATTAGGTAAGCAGCTGGTAGCCTGAGGCACGGAGCAGCTCTCAAGCTGTTTCCCTGCCCAAAAGCTGCATTAAACACATGACTGGCCGAAATACCAAACCCGAGCAGGACTGGAAACCGATTCACTATGGACTCCATTCTCCTCTGATGAAGAATGAACAGCAGCTTAAAACCGAATCATAATTCTGTAAGCAAAGTTAATGTTCTGAATCATTTTCAACACCCACCATATACACACAGCCTTCATCTGTCACTGAAATGAGGCCTCCTCTGGGAGCTGTTTAGCAGCACATGACTTACAAACCGGAGTGTAGCTGTATGTAGGTATCAATACTTCAGGGATGGAGAGAAGAAGAGTCAATGGTGCTATGACAATTCATGACCATGGAGGATTTGTGTCACTATACCCAATTAAATCCGAAGGAAAAATATTGATTGAATTTAAAAAAAGTGCCTAAAAGTTAAATTTGTGCAAGGTATCAGTATTAACATACCTACTTTTTCAAAGATATTTATAAAAAACAACTCTGCTCTAGTTTTAAGTCTTACTAAGAGCAGAACCACCACAGGTTCTCTAGAAACTTCAAGAATTAAAGACCAACACGTATTTGTGCACAAAGATAACAAAAGAAGATTTCTGAGCAACAAAACTGCAATTTCAGTTGATTTTTTTCAGTCACACATCAAGAACACTGGTACCCAAGCAGCAGACCACTGCCCTTAGACAGAGGGTAGGTACATGGTCCTATTGCATTCTCAGCCCTGCAAACACACTACCACCAATCGCTTCACAACTTCAGAAATTTTGGTTAACAATGATACCATTCAGGGAATGACACTTCTGGAAAGCACTGCTAATGCCTTACGCAGTAGCCATACCTTATTCTGGTTGAAAGAATAACTTAGACCTTTTGCTTTCTTTTTTTCTTAGATATTTATTTGTGTAGTTCAGAACAACTTTCCTAATTAAAAACATCTTAACCCTTAAGGTATTTTAGTTATTTGCATTTTAGACAAAAAATACTGTTGGTCTCATTTGCAAGGTATTTCATAGGCTTTAATCAGCCTATGAAATACCTGCTAAAACCTTTAACTTAACATTTATCTTTAAAAAGTCTTCAAATTCAGGACAGCCTTAGAACATATGTGCTGTGAACCCAGTTCTGACCTACAGCAAGTGAAGATCCCATGCAAAGCACAAACCAGGATGGAAAGAGAGTAAAAAGCTTAAAATAATATCAGAAAAGTAATTTTAAGTTTCTTCAGTCAGATCAAAACCCCATGTTTTCTTCCCCTTCTAAGAATTCAGTTGCCTTAGTGGCAAAAAATTATATTGACTAACTTTAGAAATTTTATTCCAGCTTGTTTATTTTCCAGTAGTGCATGAGAAGAAAGAGGTATAAAAGATACTTTGTAATAAACCCCAGTAGTTTGGTGACCAAGTATAAGTCACTAATATTGCCAAAACATTTTCTTTTGTAGTGGTTAATGCACTTACAGAACAGAAGGAAAAGACTGTTCTGCACTTCAGAACTGTCCAGATAGAATTGTTTTCAAACTCCAACAAATGCTCATTGGAGCTAGTCAAAAGAAAAAATAACCCCCCTCAAAAATCCCAACACAGATCTCCAAGGAGGCACTGAGATTGTTAACTGAAATCTAAAGCAGCAGCTGCCTGAAAATTAGAAGTAGCAATTCTGAAAAGCCTGCTACAGTTCCATTAGCATTTGATATCCGTCACTTTATTCCAAGATAGCATTTGTACCAGGGCTTTATTTTAAACATGTAAGTAGATATTGATTAGTGAATAATACTGTTAAGGCTTTGATTTTAAACTAAAAGAAAAAAGGTTTACCCAACAGTGAAATCACTCTCCCACATGTACATCCAACCTGATTTGAACATCAGAGCCTGCATTTCTCATTTTTCTGCAAATTTTGTAAGGAAGAGAGATTAGGGTCTGACCAAGTATTTGCTTTGTCTTTTTTTTTTCTTAAAACTAAAGTTAGCATAAAGCCTTATATTTTTTCTTCCAGCATTCCACTGCACAAAAAAGACTACATTGTGGCCCTTTTGGGATTTAAGACCAGGAATACCATGCATGTACTATTAAGTCAACCTGTCTCTTAGTCACATAAAATACAGGACAGGTAAGGGCCTACATCTCAGGTTGTCCCAGGAAGGGCAAAACGAGACAAAATCCCATGGGAAGTTACACATCAGATGAATTGCATATATAGATCAAAGTTTAGGTGCCCCAACAAGCATGGCTATTCCCAGAAACAGTATGGCTTATAGCAGATATTTCTGTAAAACAGCATCCAATAAAACAGAAAAAAATAGAAGGCTTAATTCCACCAAATATGAAATCTTCAAAAATTTGTAAATGCTTTAAAACAAAAGGTGCAAACTTAAAACATATCTTCAGCTCTAACTACAGCGTCACTGCTATGACTCCTGACTACTGCACATCATACTAACTATGAAGTCAGGTAAAAAGCTACAGAAGCAACATCTTTAGGCACCATGATGTCATAGTATATTTAAAAATAAGCGTATGTCAAGCAGCTCCATAAACTTTCCAACTTCAGACTTATCTGTTTTGCTTGACCCAAACGTTGACTTCAAGTTGATGAATTAGCATGAGAGCAAACACAACAGTCACCATTCATCTTTGTTTTCTCCCAGCCACTTGCAATTCCTTGTTTCGTTAGGACAAGTAAACAGATAGCTGTAAAGAGAAGGACGTAATCACACAAGGAAGAAGTTTGTGGCTTTTCAGGACCCCAAAATTGTCAGAAAACTGTTAGGAAGCACTGTGACTATGACAAAAGCAAAGAAAAATAGATGCCAACCAGGGATTGGTTCTCTAAATAATAAACCTCAGCTGAGTATGTAACAGCAGGGTTTGCTCTTATTTATAGTGCCTTAATATCTTAATGCAGGTCTCCAGTGTTAGCAAGAAAAGTTAATGGAACTGTTTTCTACACACATACAGTTGTCACAAGCATTCCACTATACAAATGTGCATGTCACTCCTTCAAGAAAAATCCAATTCAAATAGTGAAAAAAAGCAAGATCAATATAGAGTGTCTGACTCTATTTAGTAAGGCAGCTTGGAGACTGGTGCTTATTTATACATATTTGTTATTTATATTACTATATAAGCTTTCTGCAGCCATATAATAATTTACTTTTTTTAAAGGGCATTGACTAGCAAAAAAAATCATTAAACTATCTGTTAAAATCATTGAAAGGCCTATATGTAAGGACAATGCTGTATTCTAGTAATAGTTGCCATCAGGTTTAATAAAACTAATTGCTAAGATACACTGTTATTCACAACATATCATACTTCTACCCCTGCTTCTCTTCACACTTCTTGGCTAAACTAACCTAATCTGGAAAACAAGCTATTGCCATCTGGTCTAAGAGCCAAAAAAAGGAAGACAGCAAACAGCACTGCCTTCTGATCAGAACGGCAGCTGACGTGGTTAAGGTAGAAGAGCTAAATATTTTAGTAGGAATCTTAGGAAGTTAGAGTACCAAAATAACCTTAGGAGAACTCTGTGTAGCACCAACAGATAAAGCGTGATGTTTGCTTAATTGACACTGGCTATGTATAGATTAGGTATTTACAGCGATAAACACGAATTCTATCCTTACTGTTTTTATAAGAGTTTGTCTATAACAGAAGTTTTGGAAAAAGTTTTAAAAAACGAGAAATGAGCCTGTGTGTGCCCCACAGTTGTTAAGTCATTACAGTATTAATTTTAATTACATTTTTAAAATACTGATTAGGTAAGCTCTTGATTATATTTTTTGTTTTCTTTATGGAAACCATTTATCTTGGTCTTCGCTTCATTTAAGAACTTCAATTTAATTCTATACCCTGGTTGCTTTACACATAAACCAGAAGTAAGTTTTATATTTCCCTCAAAAATGTGAATTGTTAATCAAGATAGTTGCTACTTCATGTAGCTAAAATATCAACATAGATAAAAAATACTGCTTTATCTTTTTTTCCAATCTAAGGTTTGCAGCCTAAAGATCTCATCTGAAATGGAGATCAAAAGACAAGCATAAATAAAGACAAGCTCTAACAACATATAGACCACTTAAAAATTACATTTCAGGAACATCAAAGCCGTTTTAAGTAAATGAAAGTACAAAAAAATCCCTATTTTTAATTAAATGCTAGAATTACAAGAAACACTAAATTAAGCCTTAGTAATTATCTCTGGAAAACTCTTCTTGCTGTATCCTTCCCCTCTTCACACCTAAGTCCAAGCTATCCGCAGGAAGAACTAGGAATAAAAATACAGGCAGTATCAACCTGGCTCCTTTTGGAATAAAATAATCACCTGCTTTAAGGGAAGACCTTCCCCTCTGACTTTTGGAGGATTCAAAGGAGCAGTGCTCCAGTGGACTCAAGGGGTCCATAGAACGAACATTACAAAGAAGTCCTCACAACACGAACCCCCCCTGGCCCTACCCTGGAAGTTCAACTGGACTTTCATGAGAGAAGTCCAGATGAAATCCTCAATATGAGTTTGAAACCATACATTATAGAACATTTGTGACACAACTAGCAGCTAATGCAAACCTTCCACAACCATCTTCTCCATGCTAAGAAACAGGGGCAATTGTACTTCAAATACTTGCATATCAACATCACTACTATACATCTCTTTGCAGCAGACATGGATTAGCAAAATCAAAATTAAACAAGCATGAGCTTGACCTAATTTCATGTCAGTGTGATATGGAGCTCCTTGTGCTCGGTAAAAACAGAAACAATCCAGGGCTAGTGGTGTGTACAGTAGGGTGGTTTTGTACAAAAAACTTCCCTCTGGTAGAAGAGCTAGCTGGCTTACTGAAAGCCTCTTGGTGTTAATCCTGATTTAAATTGGATTAAGCTTTTTAATTAAAAAGAATTCCTTTCCTACATGCATGAGAAATATTCTGGTCTTCTCCCAAATCTCTTTTTGAACAAGAAGGACAGTCATTTGATGAAAATTTGTCCAGAACAGAAGGGCAAATCATTCCCTCAACTGCATCTCAAGTAGCTATTACAAAAAGTTAAAAACAATTCCAGCCCCTTGCTCAGTACTTTGGTCCCACAGCAGTAAAGGATACAACAAAGCAGTATTCATCAATCTCTACAAATGCTTCCTGACCACAATACAGCATAATTATTCATTATCAGAAGACATATCATCACTGAACTTACTAAAAGTCAGAACTGCAGAATGTTATGCTGGGTAAGGCAATGCCATTGAAATAAAAGTCAAAAATAATTCTTACGTATTCCCTGCAGTAAGTCCAGCAAAAAAGAGGAATCAAGATTCTCTTTTGGTATTTCAAATTCATTAAAATACTCATTTTATGACAAGAAAGTTAATTTAGCTTTACATACTGTTTTGTTAGCAGTCAGAATTGCACAGTATGCAAAGAGTTGACTGGTCTTGAAAAAAAACCAAACCACCCCAAACCAAACACTAGGAACATACACATATTTGGTCAGATTATCTTTTGCAGACATTAAGAATTTCAATTGTCAGATTTTATTTTATACAAGCAGAGTAATCTCCTTCCAACAATAGTCAACAGGCTAAAATCTAGCATTAACCCATTTCTAATAAGGCTGAAACCCGCAGAGCTCTGTAAGGCAACAATCCTTTTGCTGCCATTGAGAGCGGAAGTGTTTTGAACTGTCAATACCAAGGCACTGATGATATTTTAACTTGATTTTAAAGAAATATTACACAGTCAGCACAGTTATGAATAGCAATGCTAAAACTATTCTGAAGAAAAGGTTTGTGGAAACTTCACAGCCCAACTTCCCAAAGAATCTGGAACACTGAGAAGTCTGTGCCCCCACCAGAGGTGCAGGTGTTGGTCTGAATTCAGCTTTCTCCAGAGAAGCTGTACAGCCATAACACTTCCTTTCTATGCCAGTATTAACACTACCGAATTCTGCTCTCTGTTCTTCACATCTCCATTCCCAAACCTAAATTCTCCCGAGTTGCTTTTGGTTTAAGTCTCCAGTGACCATCCATGGTTTCCATATATACAATTTAAATTTCCCTTGCTGTTGTATTAAGTTTCCATCCTTAAATTCCATTAGTCTCAATTACTATTTTTGTGTATATGAACAGTAAGGTTCAAAAGTTCATTTTTATGTTAACAAGCTGCAACCATGTATGGATAGATATACATTAATATCTGTTGGTAATTCAAACAGAGCAGGTACAAAAAACCACACAATTCTTCCGTTATGCTATATGAAATGCAAGTTGATACTTCAGATATTTAAAGATATTTAAATCAGAAAAATATTTTAATCCAAGCATTACTAGGGGGAGGGGCTACAATAACACTACTATAAACTTCTGTGGGAGGATATACTGATTGATACAGTTTTTTATAAGAAATGTATTATTTAGCTGGGATACTTCAAAGCAAAAAATACCACTGGTGAATTCTGATGACACACCACCTTCGAGATACATGTTAAATACTGAAGTTGCTCTTCAGACTGAGTGAGCAGAGGGAAACATGAAAAGGACTTCTTTGTCATGATACAGACTCTGGCAACATTGTTACATAAGGAATAAAATAACAAAGTTAAAAAATAAATTACTGGAAATAAAATAAATTGAACTTTGAATCATGATACTCAGTAAATTTAGTTGCAGTGGTTAAAGAGGGAATTACCCATGTGACAACAGTGCTCAGAAGACATCATACTATGGTAGGAACAATTAATACACAAGTTTGGGCAGAAAAGACAAAGGAGAAGTCAAGAGGCAATAGTCCTTTATAGTATCATGTGGTGCAAAGGAAGCTCCACGATGAGTAAATATTGAAAATGCACATACTCTCATCCTTCAACTGCTCAGTTACTGTTCTATATCCACCCCTTCATTTTTATCTTCTTTTCCAATTCACAGTTTATCCTTAAAAAGGCGGAAACACTGTGGCTGTATGTAAGTTGTAAACACCAACCTCCCTTACTCATATTAAAATGATTTCTGAAGTCTTAATACTTTTACATTCCTAGATTAAAGTAACTTCTCTTAGTTTCCAAACAACCACCTCAAAATATTTTCACACCTCTTTTGACACCCAGTTCATACCAACTTATCTTCTTCTCCGAAGGCAAAGATATCTTGGGTTGACATCAATATGCAGGATTAAAATTGATGCAGGGTAAAAATTCTCACTATGTTTCATACATCACACTATCAATGAGGAAATGGGTCCCTTTTCACAAAAAGAAATTCTGTATCGAAATCGTTGTAGATCAGGACTTCACATCTCTGTATGCTACTAGCCTATGGCCAACTGAGAAGATAAGAGAACTCTCAAACAAGATACAGGACTGTACTGCAGTACATATGTATAGCTATTTTTTCAGCAAAACGATGTCAAATTTAAAAGAGCTTATTCTGTCCAAGTGGCCTCCCCTCTGTGTTCCCAAATGTGGACAAATTATCCCAACAGTAATTTGGTTAAAATAGCAGCCATTTCTTCCAAAGGCTACGGAAAAGGCGCCTCTCTGTAGTTCAATGTCACAAGACGGCAAATACAACAGGTAGTAGAAATTTCACTTGACTTTACATGTCAGTGTAAAGTAATAGTAACTGGAACTTCAGTAATTTTGTATGCCCCATGAACTATTTTAACCTGTTCTTCAGCTCAGGTACAATTTCTGTAATATATTGGCTTCTAAAAACTGTATTTACTATTGTACAGAGTAAGGTTTCTTTCAAAATACATTTCCTGTCCAACAAAACAGCACTGAGCTGCCACAGCTCTGTTCTGCTTTTGTGCCTTCCGGCTGCTCAGAGGTTTAGGTATTGTGAGGTTTTGGTTTTGTTTTTAAATCATGGCTCTCAACACCTTAGAAGCAAAGGAGTTTCATGCTGCTTCTCTCCGAGGAAAAGATGACTGTGCATCAGAACACGCCAGACGTCTCCTGACATCAGAGGGAAGCTGTCGAGTGCTGTGCTGTGACTGCAGTGGGGTAATTGACACAAGTTTAATGGCGCTGTCTGGCCCAACTAAGCCGTGGGAGTCAGACTGGCTGTCTCTGCACATCTGTTGTGGATATAAGCATTTGAGAACAATCCCTGCTTTCAGCCCAGATACAAACTCATCCAGTATATTCATCAAAAAAGCAGTTGAATCCAATGGCTTTTCATTTTCCAAAATGATAGAGACACACTCCCTCGTGACTACAAACATGACTAGTTCCAACTTCTGAACTTGAGATGGAGTACTCCCAGCTCCTCTGTGAAGGGTCACCCTGTGCAAAGCACATAGCCACAGGAAACAAACCATAGGAAATCATCTTACCTATTGAGAACATTTCTGAATTGATAACAACAGAGCTGCAAAAACCCATAGAAATTCACATTCGTGCCACTAAAACAACTGCAACAAACTGTCTTGGTGAAAGGAAATCCACCACAGATATGAAACACATTTTTTTCAGGAAGTGAGAGCTCTTGATAATAATTATTTAGACTATTACAAAGCTTAACCTCACTAGGCTGAGCACAGTTCTGCCTCTCAGAGTCACTTTCAGCCCAATTTGGAAGTCACAGACAACATCCTGGCTCATTTAACACACAATACAGTTGTCCTTAAATTAGTCCTAAACTGATAAATATTAAAATTATTTGTCATGTTAATTTTATTATTCAGATTATTATTACATGTGAAAGCAGGAAACTCTCAGGCAGTATAGGTATTTAAAGGTAACTTGATTGCAAAGTTTATAAAGAAAGCAACAATAATTTACCATTTATCAGAGAATAGTTTGGGTTGGAAGGGGCTTTTAAAGGTCATCTAGTCCAACTCCCCTGCAATGATTTGCAGTCAGTTGTGCAAAAATCAAGACTGACATGATGAAAAGCATGAATAACGCAAGTAAGGGGTTTTTATTTGCTGTCTTGTTTTCTCACTGTACAGATACACCTGGTTCCCATTACCAAGTCCTTCTTCCCAGCTGGGAAGGGTAGAAATCTTCACTGTAAAATATATGCTGACACACACCTTTCAAAAGCTAGTGTTTTAACAGTTTTATCAATTAGTTTAAATACTTGAGGAAATCATGTGCATTCTCAGAATTAAAATTATATCTATTACAATAAATGCTCTTTAATCTAGCCCTCACTAGCTGAGAAACACACCGCAGAGATTGCAAAAGTTTGTGACTAAGAAACATTTCAGCCATTTTCCTGTTTCTGTTGCCTACCTGAATCTAAGGATGCATTTTATGTTCTTATTTTACCATAGTAGTACAACTATGCAAACCTTTCTTTTAAAAAATAGTGTCACTAGAAAGATGAGGCACTATCCCTGCTAGTTAGTGGGAATTTTTGCATCAAGGAAGCTGTCTTTAAAATGAGTTCCATGTCTTCAAAATTAAATGAAGTACTCATTTAAGAAAATAATTAGCATGTACAACAATCACTTGAAAGCCTATCTCCTGCTATAGGACATTTCCATTGGGCAGCAATCTGGACTGCATTATAAGACACTATTATACATGAACAGATGGAAATCATAAACTGTTATTTAGCTACAGATTTCCTGTCAGAAACTTATATAAAAAGAAAAGAAGGAAATACGCTTAACATTTTCCATTAGCCAACATCAAATCACTGAAAAAAACAGAAGCATCCATGTAAAACCTATGAGACAGCAACCTATTTTTAATCCATATCTTTTCATGTCCCTTACATATCAGATAATCTTATTTATTCCTATGTTTTTATCCTTAGGCACACAATATAGGATCAAAACCAATAAACTACCCACGAAAGAATACACATACGTTTCAGTTACAGTTAAAAATTAAGACTTCTCCAGTTTGCATTCTTACTTTTGGCTGAAAATCAGTAGAAGACATTGAAGCACTACAGAGCTTCACAGGTTTGTCAGAACCAATTATTGTATCACAGGCCAAAAATCTGTTAAACCTTCCCACTATAAGCTATAATGAATTGTCTTGGCTAGAATAGCAAACACATTGTTTATATCATTCAGACATGAAAGATACTCAAGTTGCAAAGGTTAAGGTATATAACATCAAATTAGTATGAAAATAAACTGCTCCCTTTGTTTAAGGGCAAAGTAATATCCGCTGTTGCAATCAATACAACTATTTTGAAATACAGTATTGTCTTGGATTACACTTAATCAGAACCTTCTGCTTCACTGCCAGGACTTAAAAAGAAAAGTAAATATTAATGCTATTAAAACACAAGACAGAGATCATCAGTTGCTGAACATGGCATCCAAGAGGAATGGCGAGTATGGGAGGTAAGGTACAGATATCATCTGCGCCATGGGAGCTGTATTTCACAGCTGATAAATTGGTAACTTCAGCTACCTGAAAACTAACAAACCTCCAAAATATTATTTCATCAAAACTTCAGAACACATTAAGTACCGCATGAATGTTTCCTTTGGCATGTAAGTCAATAGCAGCGTAAATTTTTAGTCTGCACATAAACTGAATTTGCTGTTTTCTTCCTGGACTCACCAATGAAAGCTTGTAATGTTATTCTTCTATACATTCAGCTTCTTTAATGTCATTTCTCTTTCTGCACAAACACCATACAAGCAAAGGAACATACAGACTTTCTTCTGTTTCAATGGTCTTAAAGACAAACCAACCTTCAAGATCACTGATGACCTCCAAAAGGATTTAAATATTGCTATTAATTACTCCAGGCTAACAACAGTTAGGGCTTCAGGCACAACCAAGACAACATACTTAATTACCCAATTCATGTGGCGAAGTTAGGAGATCAAAGTGCATTAAACATGGGGAGGAAGGAAAAGAATTGGAAAGAAAAAATAATGTAGAAGTTGGCTACAAATCAGAGAGAGTATGTTGTGTTATTCCACACTCCACTAAAGAGACAGCACTGAATCCAGAATTTCTCATTTGTACGTAAGTTCACATACAGTTGCAAAAAAGTTCAAAAAGTCTGTGTTATTTTGGTGAGAGCTGGGAATAGTCTACACAAAGTAAACCTGGCAGCTCACAGCTATCTCAAACTGACCCTTGGGAAGGGCATCAGAATTCTGCAATATATGTCTGGACACAGCTAATAAGCCTAGTCATTCATAATTGACAATATTCTCCTTTTATTTTACATTTTGCAGTTGAATAAGAACTTGTTTGTTAACCCAAACTGGAGAGAAGGAGTCTGAGGGTTTACTGAAAACCACCATTAAAACACAACCATAGTTCTAGTACATGAAGTTAAAATAAAAATATCTATTAAAAACCCACTAAAATAGGTGGGAAACCATCTTAGAGAGTAGAAAAATATACTCCTGTATATTTCAATGAAAGAACACCAGGCACTCTTGATGGTTAACCAGGTGAACTGGAGGTAAAGAAGTAGTGCTAGCTACAAACAAACAAACAAACAATCACGCAGTTTCAAAAGCTTTTAAGGTTTTTTTAGGTAGCTTTTAATTTACTTGAATGGGAACACTCTGAGGCCAGAAAGCAATGAGTGGTCTGAGGATCCTATCTTCCAACCATTAGGCTTATGTAATCTACTGCCTCAGCCTTTTTTCTATGGCTGCTTTATCAAAGAATAAACACAAATATTTGTTTATAAAGCTGCAGGAATTTGAGGGGGAATGGGCATTTGGCTTTCTCTATCAGATGAATGATAGTCTTCGTCTATCTTTTTATACGTAAGGCAGTTGAGATAACATTAGGTCTTGTCTTAATGGATTTTGTTTTAGTATCTTCCAGCTCAGAGGTAATATAACATGACATACAAAAGGCTTGTGAACAGGCTGAGAACACTGGGGACATCACTTCAGCTCCCCTTAAACTCCCTCCAAGCACAAACTTCTGCTCTACAGAACATACCTATTATTATAAACTTAATCGAGATATTTCTTTGCCCATTTATTAGAGACTGAAATAGGAACCAAGAGCCACTGGTCTGTTCAGAGAAAGTTTACTAGCATCCAGCAATACATCCAAATGAGGAGACAGGGGATCTTTCAATACATTTGGTATTTGTACTGGCAGACACAAATAACAGTAAACAAGTTTTTTGATTGCAGACTTGTAAACTAAAGGGGAGGAACATATCATCCAACTCCTTTCTCCTCAAAGCTCTGCCACTGGGAAGACAGAGCACTTCTTTTAGAGGAAGAAAGACCTAGTATTCAATTGTAGTACACCTGAAAGCAAATCCCTAACAAAAAACCCCACCTGAAGTAACTCCCTGCCACAGATGTCAAAAAGTGATCAGTACACGATTATGCCAAATACTTCATAATAAAGTTCATACTGTGGGTTTTCAGCTACGATGGCCCTACTTGTTTTCTGTTCACAGCTATCAAGTGTCTTCTCAAACACACCTTGCTGCCTCTCACAGATGTCATTTTAAGCACCAAGCCTGCAGCTGTTCAGCTTCCAGTGTCAAATCTCCCCAGTACTTCCTAAACCCTCTGAGAAGCTCCTATTCCTCTGTCTTAAACACACCCAAATGTTCAGATGCCCACATACAAGTTGCTGTTGCCTAGTTTCCATTAACAACTAAAAATAAAGCAACAGGAATAAAGCTTAACACTCAGGGATGAAAACACTAATATTCTGATCTACGAAAATCCATATTTATCAATTGATGCAGAAGCAGTCACCAGATTAAGATAATGGCAGTTGAAAGACAGTTCCCCAGGTTAATCATACCTATAGAAAATAAACAAAAATTATGCTTTTATTTCAGTTAAGAGTTTTGTTCTACTTTGCATTTCACAAATTCTATATGTTAGCCAAAATTTGCTACCTCAACCTTAATTTGTTCATATTTATTCTGGTTTAAAACCCAGCAGGAAAATTGAACCCCCCTCAAGTTGTCCCCTTTCTCCTGCCTCCTTCTGACAGTGGAGGAAACACTGGGAGAGATTATAAGATGGAATCACAATTTACTGAAACATCGTAATAACCACAACAATATTAATAAAAGTGTACAAAAGAGCAGTTTACCCTCAAAAGGGGATTCACCAGAGAACAAACAAAAACACTTTCTGAAGACAGTGCCCAGTGTGGTTTCCCAAAGGCAAAATGGTGACCACCCCTGTGCTGGGCCTGCGGTACATGTGAAAACAAAAGCTTAACCTCCCCCAGCCCAAAACCAGCGGGAAAACAGGGACAAGACAGAACCTAGTGGGATCTGAGAGGGCTCTGAAACAGATCAGCTGATGCTTCCCTGGGCCTGACCTTGTGGGAGCGGGACTGGAACATTCGGAGTTCTGGCTGTGGCTCCGGCAGCTGCAGCTTGAGCTCCATGCAGCTCCACTGGGCTCCATGCCGTTCTCTCCTTTTTCTTCTTCTGGGAGCCACATCTTGGGCTCGCTGGCACTGTCTTTCAGCACCAAACCACAAAACCTGCAGCTCAGAGGAATGGGAAAAGGAACCACCAGTTGCAGAGCAGGGCTGGGTCTGCCAGGCTGGCCCAATACCTGCACACTCCTCCCTCGAGCCCAGGCTTTCCACTTCCAGCTGCCTTCTGCTGACACCACACCTGCACCATGTCATGGGTGGTACAGAATTAAACAGTACCACCCACAGAAACTACAGAAACTCCAGCCCTTTTCTCTATAATCACAATAATGTTTCACAAGATATTTACCTTTGGTAATCCATGTATGCTTCCTGAAAAAATCCCACCTTCACCCTGAAGAAGCTGTGGACACTTGACAAACAGAAACCACTTGAAAGTGTTTATTCTTAAGCTCTCTTATATATATCAAGGTCTAGATAATCACTATGCTGTAGCAAATGAAATAATTTGGTTTTTTTCAGTTGCATTTGTTTTCTGCTACATGCTATATTTTTAGAGATTTATCTCTCTAACCAAGTTAGTCGTACACATTTTTATACCTATATTTTGCTACAGAAAAAAAAAGAAAAATAAAAAGACAATGAAAAACTATTTTACAGAGTAAAACATTGATATAGCAACATGCATATGACTAATATACAGACTAGGTGCTTGAAACAGCTTCTACTTCAATCATCATTTCCCTATTCAACTATTCTGCAAAATGAAACTAACCCTTGACTGACAAAAAATACAAAAATGTCAGATTAAAAGATTTTTTTCAAGTTTCAGACATGTAATACTCTGCTGCTTGCACTGGCGGTCTGTAATTATGCAACACAGATATAGCATACTTATGCAAATGAAACTTATGCTAAGGGATCAGTTTCTCCATCCTTGAAGTGCAGAGACCCAGCAGAATATCTAATGGCACCAAAATCAGAACTTCGAGTGGAAAAAATTTTGCCAGTAAAAAACCACCTAAATACGCTCATGTATATTTGAAAGAATGTGTTAAAGACACTAGAATTCTGATTTCAAAGTGAAAATACTCAAATCACTCTTCTGTCTCTCACAAGGAGAGCCCATTGTCAGTATCTATTTTGAAAGCAGCTATTACACATCAGCTTGCAATAGTCTTCCCATCACTGAATGAATGCAAAGGTTCACAATAGTGAATGGTTAACTGACATTCTTTCAGAAAGAATCTGGACAATTAAAACATTGCTGTTCCTTCTCAGAACAAAACACACCTTCATATTGTCATTATATAACTTCTGCTAATATGTATGCTTTGTACACCAGTCAAACTCTCTGTAAAATCAAACCCGGCAATTGTCTTTATGAGGCTAGTCATTACACTTGTGCTTTACTACCAGAGTGTCTGCTTTCATCAAAGTATTTATAGTAGAGGTGGTAACAGATGTCTCCTGTTTTTATTTAGCTTTCCTAAAACTGCAGATGCCAGTGCAGTATTTGTCAACTCTTTTGGCCTCTCAATTATTGTACAGAAGAGCTCAGGGAGACACATCAGAGCCTGGGAAGTACCATGCCTTAACAAGAATGAGGAATGGGCCATGTGTCTGCTCCTCCTCAGCCCTACCTCCCATCTTAGCCTCTTGTCACAAACTTATCTCCACCAGTGGCTTAAGCCAGTATGGTAAACCACAAACAAGTGACACAGTTTTCAATGAAGACACAGCAAAGAGCTGAAGGAGACCGAGGACTGATGCACATTTTCAATGGCTGTATCACAATACAGCAAAATTCACCTCCCAAGGACAAACAATGATTCTCAGTTTGATCCTCTTATGATTTTTGCTTCATCTGGAAAGCAATGCTAGAGATTCTGTGAGAAAGACATTTTGTCTAAACTCTCTGATGCTATGGAAATGTCATAGTCATTTCAACTAAGAAGAAAAGGTTGAGATGGTAAAAGTCAGACAACTATTAGTTTTGCATAAAGGCAATTGAAAGAAAAATTGTTATTTTCTCAGTAAATTCATGGGCTTTAATCAAACAATTAATAGGAATGAAGTTACCATATCTAGATGAATATAATAAAAAGAAAGCAAGTTACCATTTCTTTGCTATTACTGGTATCAGTTCCTTTTTTCTCCTGTTGTCCTACAGCTGTGCATACAGACATGCTATTTTTCCAAAAGAAAATAAATTGTGCAAGGTTACTGCAGAATAAAGGGTGCAGTCTGATGGTCTGTGTTTTAACACTAATAACAGATGGCTTATCTCAGTGAGAAGCCCATAGAAAACTGGTTTCTACCTGTATGAACCAAGTTCAGGGAAAGGATTGTTTCATACAGTCTGCATATGATTTTTATAACAATTAAACACTCGGAGACAGTTAAAACTACTGAATTAACTGAGCCCTGATTCAACTCCACAGGAATGGCACTGAAATTTCAAAGCAGGGCCAGCAGTACCATTATGGGCACAGTTCTGCTAAGGGATGAAAGATGCTGTCACAGAAACAGGAAAGTGATTTTTTGGGGTTTTTTTAGTCTTATTTCTTTTTCCTATAGTCTCATCTTTCTCACTTTTCCAGTCTACTTCCCTGTGCTCTGCCATATCATCTTTTGGCCAAAACATTCCATGGGAGCCAATACACATTTCTCTTACCTCGAAATCTCCTCCTGATTCCAGAAAGGTGAATGTTAACTTTTGGGTTTTCAATTAATAAAACACGGAAATACATGATACTCTTGGAATATGAAGAAAAAAAACCCAACCAAAACAGAAAAAAACCAACCCACCATAAAAAAACCCCACCAAAATTACATAGCCAATACAGGTTGTCTGTGACTGACATTTTCTTTTTTTAATTAATAGAATCACAAATTATTTTCTTATGCCTCCTTTCACAATCTTTTATACAAAATACCATTACAAGGAACAGAAGTAGCAAACAAATGAGATCTGGCATTGCTTTGTCTAAAAATAACTATTTCTACCTCTATAAATATTTCTCTGTTTCTCTCAGCTTTAAGCTGACTAGGTTCCTATTTTAGAAAGGAGAAAATAACAACAAAACCAAAAAAACCCAAAAACATCTGCTTCCTTTAGGATGCAAGTCAAAAACCTTTAAAAGATCTTTATAAGCACCTGTTACTTTCTGGTTCCAAAGAAAAAGTGGTACCAAATCAGCAGAAGAGAATTATGACTCCATGAACAGCTAAAAATGGAAAGTGATCCTCTAAATTAAAAAGGTTGAGAAAGATTAGGGAAAGTTCAGATAAGATTTATGTCTAGAGAGCTAGCAATAGGAATGAGTTATAAAATATCAATCTATAAAACATGTTAAAAGAACATTTAATATAGAGTTTGTAGTAGGGATAGTTAACATCAGTTTTCACCATGACAGCAACTTGTAGTTTAAACTAGTTGTTAAATTTGTGTTAGAGACATGCACACAGTAAAAATTAAATTTAAGTTCTGCCCTTTTCCAAATGTTAAGAACAAGTACTTGATTAACATTATGTAAATGTATTCCTATTTTGATCATGACCAAGCAGAAAATGTTCATTAAGATGCAAACACAATATGCTGAGAAAGTCAGTCCACCTCTTTTGCAAATTATTCATTAGGTGTCAGGCATTACATTAACACAAATTTCAACGGCAATAAATACATATAGAGCTGCAGCTTGATGTGGGATGAAATGATGGGAACAGTCGCATTTTGAGAGTTAACTTTAATACACTGCTACATAAAGTTTCATGACTAGTGATAGCCTGATTTATATTTTGTGAAACAGCATATTAGATAAGAGAGAACTTTTTGGCTGTTCCCCACTAACACTATTAATTTAGTCAAAAGTTTGTGAAACATTCTGATAAAAACTCCTGCATATTTACATTTTACACAATAAACAATAAAACTACCACTGCTAGAGTTTAGTCCAATGTTTACTCTGCACTGGAAAACAGAAATCAAAATTAGTGAATATGCCTATAAAGATTAAATAGACAATATGCTTTTTAATAGCTTTAAATGAACATTAAAAGAAGATAATGCCAGTTGCAGAACAGGTATTTCAAAATAACAAAAAAGTAAGTACAGGTTCTGGTTTGAAGTTTGTTCTTGCAGAAATCTTCATAGATGTGATCAGAGAAGCCATTTACCGCATCGAAGGAATCTACACGAACACTTTTGAAAGCAGCTCCACAAGGATGGCACTAAGTTTTCATGTTTGGCCAACATATAATAGTGGTTCCTTCCCTGCTCCTTCCTCCAGCTACCCTCCCAGATTCCACAACTGATGGAATAACCAGAGGGAATGTACTTGGTTAGAACTTCACTCTCTGCAAACCAAATCGGAGTTTCTGATAGCTCATAGGGCTTGGTTAGGCCTTTCGCCATCTTCGTAGCCTCCCTTTGGCCTCCTTCTAACAACATCTTTCTTATATTGTGGCACCCAACTGTGTTACTAAAAGCACCTCTCCAAGTCGATAGTGATTCCTTTTTCCCCTTTTAGAGTACCACAAAGGGCTGGAATGTTGCAACAGAACTACTTTAAACTCCCTGGAATCTGGTCTTGTTTTTTTCTCTTTCACTTCTGGGAAATTATGCCACACCTTAATTACCAAATTGAGAAATTAGTGCAACTATTTACTAAATGAATATTGTTCTCAAAGCCTGAATTCCTAGCAAGGAGAGTGTTTTTAATGTTGAACAGAAACTTTTTCATAGAAGTAGTGAGAAAAAAAAAAGTCGTTGCATTTACCTATAGCTATTGGATTCTAAGCTGGTACACTCCTAAAAGGAAGTATTTTCTGTATGAAAGATTTTTAAAAGAAGAGAAAAACAAAGAAATATTTCTGAAAAGTACCTAACTAGTAAAAACTGGTCCTTAATGAAATCACTGTAATGTGACCACCTAGATTGTTCTAGTCCATGGTGGTGCTTTCTTGTATCTTTGGAGCTTCTGGAATGACCACAATAACCACATATACCATGAAACCTGCATGCCTCCAGAATTTATGGATTTAAACTCCCAAAACTTCTTTGAGACTGGAAAATGAATCTTTCAATTTTATAAACAAGGAAGCATTGCACAAAGAAGCCATTTGTCCATGCACAGCCCCCAGCCAGAATTTAAAGCCAGACTGCATAAATCCTGGGCTCAGGCCTTAATTGCAGTATCAGTATCACAGTTCTCTGTAGCCCTGACTGACACAAAGGAGCAGCTGATATTTCAAGAAGGCTGTCCTGAAATCTTATTCAGGTTTGTTGCTCAGAAGAAAGACTTCAGCTGCACACCAGAATGCACATTTTATTTTCTACTTCTTCACCAGAATGTTTTGTCAAATAGCTAGATAGGATTTATTTTGCTGCAGTATCACCTTATGCCCTACTTTGCTAGTAATGCAGTTGTGTAATATGCATTAAATTACCTGTTTGGGCACTTGACACTGAGGTAGCTGTATTAAAAGGACATACTGTGTTAGGTTTCAATCTTGCATACTGCAGAGGGTCAAGATAGCAGTGAATTATCTACTCAGTGTAGATAATTCAATTACATTATTGCATTAAGTACAATACCTTATCAAAATCTGTTAAGTCACCAGTGTCCTTTAAGAATGACAATAGACACACAACTATCAGGAAAATAAAAATCAGCCACTAAATGTTTACCTTTCCCTACTCATTTCTCTGGTGTGTATCAAATTACACAAAATTATATACTTGGGGGTAAAAAAACAGGTGAGCAAGTATCCAGTCCCTGCAGTATCAGGTCTGACAAAAAATGGCACTTTACAAACTAATTACAGTTTTAGAGAACTGTGCTCAAACCTAACTGTAGCAATTCGGCCCCTTGAGAAAAAAAAGGATAGCTGGCTTTCAGAGTATATTAGCATGGGACCAAGCTGCCAGTACCTGTATAAAGACACAGAAAGACAGTTGCATATCTGTTCATGAAGGGTACTCCACCAAGCATGAATTTAATTCAGCAAAATTTTAAATTATCAGACTTACCTTACCTAGACATCTTGTTTGCCCTGAGAGTAAGGCCCAAGATACCAGTGATATCATTCTACATTGCAATTAGACATTATCCATCAATTATGTGAGAATTCATCCTTGTATTTTAGTTTCACCAACACGGTTTCCATATCGAAAAATGGAGTAGCAGACTACATCAAATACACAGTTGTGACTGTACACATACCAAATTCACTTACCATGATGTATTTTTCTGAGTGCCCCTTGAAACTTGCAACACCTGGCACCATGTGATGTTTGTTGCTCTCATTGGTCATGATTTAGTAGAATAGGTGAAAGAAGCTCTGGCAGATCCATTCAAGATAAGTGTTTCCCCTCCCCTCCAATACAAGCACTGATTATATAAAGACTTTTTAAGGTATTTTTAACTAGGAAGTATACGGCTGTTAGAGATGGACATTCTCTTTAACAGTAAATTTACTTAGCTTTTTAGAAGAAGCAACTTTATTTCCCTGAAAGAAGTCCTTGTTAGGTGAAAGTCATGCCAAAACTGCAAAGGAAAATATCAGCAGTGTTAGCCTCAAAAACAGATGCAGCACTAAGTAAGAACCTGGCTATATTCCTCAGCCTGTTTGGTGGACAGCAACTAGTTCTGAAGAGGTAGGTTCGCTGGCTTTTATAAGCATCCATTTTGTTAGACTAAACTCATTATTGCTTGGGTTTGACACTCAATGTTAAAACTGATCTTAAAAATACTGCAGTCTCTTCTCTGTGCTTTTGGAAATGAAAACAACTCTTTGCATCTTGCAGTTTCCATGACTGATAGTATGATCTGTTCTTTCTATCACATATACATTGTGATTTTTCTTCTTGGGGGCATTGAATAAACTCATATTCTAAACATTAGATACTTTTTTTAAAAATACACACACACTGTACATTCCCCCTTCACAGAACTAAGAACTGAATTAACAGCTTTAATAAAAATTTTAAAACACTTTGAATACTGACCACACTTCATCATCAATCAGTAGGTTTCTCCTGCTGAATAGAATAAGAAACCATCAATCCATAACCTCATCTATCCAATGAATTATACAGTACTAACTAATCTGACTTTCATAAAATGAAATCATAGAAGTTCAAGGTCCTGGAAATACATGCTCTCTCAAACTATGTATTTCATCATTCAAGATATTCCAGGGTCTAGTGATAGGAAGATAACCCACTCCTGTTCCCAACTTCCACATTCACTACAATGCCTGAGGAGCTGTGTAACGTCTCAGCTCTCTCAAACAATTACTGCTCTAAGAACTTGATAATCTACATCACTGTTTTAAAACTACATGCCTCCAAAGTAAATTTTTATCCTAATATCCTAGTATTTAGAGGAATGTAGAAGTTTATGACTGGTTACCCCATTTTCAGGTTTTTCTACAATCCTAATAAGAAACATCTACAAATAGGAATCAACAGTCCCACAGCAGACCCAATCCATGAGACCAAGAACTATAATTTATCTACCTGAGAATCACCTTCTGTACCTGGCAGTCTGCACATAATTACTCAATTGTTGTTTAAAACAAATACAGCATTACTGGAATGAATGCCATCAATCAGCAGGCACCCTCTGCCTATACAAATCAGCCCCATTTGACTTCTAAGTATTATAGACAAATTATTTACATTAATTTTTTATTAAGGATTTAATGGTATTATAATAATACCATACCAACAAATCAGCACAACTAATATAGCTGGAAATAGCACTATAAACTATACTGGATTTCTCTGGCAGCAAAAAGAAGCTGAGCTGGTAATGTCAATGTAAAAACCAGGCCTTAGTTCACCACTATTCTCATGAGAAAATATTGTTATGACTAGTTTACTGTACATTTTCAAGTAACGGAAGATACCCCAAGGAAAACAGCAAGCATTTTAGTGCAGCCCTATTGATGCACTGAGAGCCTGTCAATGTATTCTGGAATTTCATTAGTTTATAGTAAAACAAAAGGTCTCTCTTCTCATCTCATTTTGTGCAAGAGCACAAAATTTAACCTAAATTAACTTTATAATCCAAAACTCTATTAAGAATTTAAGTGCTACTCCACAGCAAATATGATATGAATGTTCTTACTCATCTCTTCTTCCCTCATGTCAATAGAAACAGCCATATTTCCATTTATATTCCATAATAAATTTTTAAAACCTTTTTCCACTTTTTTTAGGCAAATCAATTGTGAATGTGTCAGCAGGAAAAGCAGACATTCTAGTCACAGAAAACAATGAGAGAAAGTTATATAGGAGTCAGGAGTAATAGGCCACTCATCTGTTTGCAGCAAATATCCAGACTATCTCTTCCATAGATACGTTCAAATCCAATCACTTTGCAGTGACCAAGCAGCTACCAGGGATTTCCTGTTCACCACTGCAGTAAAATAATATTTATAGCCATAAACTGGAATTGCTTCTTTCTTCCTTATTTTCCATTATGTTTTAGGATTGGTTTTTTCCCCAGAAACAACTTCAGTGATTTCTTTCAATTGTTGCTCTGTTTCCCATATTGTTTCTTACCAACAAATGCATCAGAGATGTTTCTGTGTTACAAGATGGGATTGGGAGCTTTTTTCCAAAATACTTTCTCTGGAGACTGAGGGAATCAGTTCATATGATTTTAAAAACAAGTCAGTAATGTGATATCTAAAGGAATTACAGAGAAATAATGTTAAAAATGTAGTAAGCTTCATCCCAAGGGAAGGTAAAGGTCAGGGGCATTCCCATTACCAACATATTAAAGGTGAAGATTAAACCAAAAGCACTGCCCTACAAATGCAGACACTATTTGCATCAGGCTATTTTCTGAATTTTTGTATCTTCATTCTTGTAACCAAGTGTTGAGGGCCATTCTTTTCTATCATTACCCTAAATAGATGAAAACCAAGTAGCATTTGACTGCAAGCACAGAGGAAAACCTGAGTTAAGCAAAGTACACATTAAAACATCTTCAGGATAGCTAGGGCCAGTAATGAATAACAAAATACATTTACTATCCAGATGAACATACAGCACTCAGCAGCATCCTTTTACAGGTCAATGGATTTTCTATAGAGCCAGTGTGGAGAAATATTTCTAAACTACCTCCTCAAATACGCTTGTCTAAATCTGTATGTCCAACTGCACAAGTAAGCTGTCAGGCCATAAATAAAGCAGACTATTTGGCAAGCTATTTATTTATTTCCTCAGACACTGTTTATACTGTTGCATTTCCTTTTAAAGTGCTACAGCTGTAAAGGTATTTCAGGTTATATATGTAAGGAAGTATTGCTCAAAGTATCAACAGTTAAATTGGCTGTTTTCTTCTTCTATTGGCAGTCACAGTATTCATAGACCTTACAAAATTTTAAAGCCTGAGAAAAGACTGACACCTGGGTTTGAGGGTCTTGGGGGTGGGGTGGGGAGTGTGTGTGTGGTGGTGAAAGCAAGTGTGCATAAAGAATCCATGAATATAATTTTAAGTAATGCAAATAGCATCAGATACAATTCCTAGACTCTTCTATTTTTATTGCTGTAAAACTGAAGGCTTATATATTAATAAGTGCAGAACTTCAAATATTTTCAGAGGCTTAAAAACAGGACAATTCTAATCATAAGTAACTGCAAGAGACTACCAGTTGCATGATGCAAAAGAAACAACAACTAAGGAAGCTCTGTTCAAGCTAGAAAAATATAAGATGGAAGAGATCTTAAAAAGCAAGGAGGCAAAAAAAATTATGAATCCATAGAGACAGTTCAGGTCCATGTATCAAGACTCAGAAACAGTAAGATACAGGCTCTCATGAATTGAGTAAGCTGCTAGTCTGCCCAGATATATTTCAATATATGCTCCATAAAGTCAGTCTTCGGGTATATGAAATGTCAGATAATCAAATACAAAGCAATTCCAAGAGAAAAGTTGTAAATAATGCAAAATTCAGAGCATGTTAGTCTAGCAAGCCAAATTACAAGCAGTTTCACTTGAAAATGCTGATTAGAGCAAAATGTCAGGCATAAAGTACATAAAGAAAAAGTGTGCTATAGTAATCAAGTCTAAGGATGACAAAGATGGATGCTTGCAGTTTTGTTCAAATCCTTAAAGAAAAGTCACAATCACTTGGCCAGCTGGAGACAAATGTATTTTCCTGGCTACCCAGGCTATCCAAAGAACAAGCAGTAAATCTCTCAACTCAGACTGCAGTGCACCTTCCCAACTGAGGGCCTTACGCCTCCAATTTAGCAGCAAAACTAATTCCTAAAACCACTGCACCTTTTGCTCAAAGCCATCACTGCTCTTAGTGAAACTGAAGTGCGTGTCAGCCAGCTTTCCAGCTCCCTATCTTCTTTGGATACTGGGAAGAGAAAGAATACTCATCAAATACCTGGACAAGAGAGTTTTAGTAGAGCACCTCCACTGACTTCCCACAGAACAGTTACCATGGGAGATGCAGTTGTGATAACGCAGTGAAATGTATGAAACCATTCCACAGATGAGCAAACAGGGACTATGGAATAACCCACATCTAACAGGGAAGTGAAAACATTGTACATCAATTAAGGCTTTTTCCTGAGTCCTGAACTGCAATCCTCCAACTTTCATGAGGTGTTGAACCCAGTGACTAATAAGATGACAACTTCAGACAACGGGCAGCTAGAAATAAACATCAATCCTCGTTACTTTTCTATCCCCTCCACCTACCATTCTTTACTCTTCACCAGAGCTCCTATACCATACACACCTTCAACCATGCTCTCCTTAGTTCAATTCTACAGGGTGGTGAAGGGAAATCAGATTTTACAGTGCATACATGCTTAAGTTACTTTCAGGGTATATTTTTTTATCTGCTTTCTGCTACCCCTACTGTAAGATCAACTTCGTAATGTCCCGTTCCAACGTCCAGCAACAATACTTCACAGCCAGCTTCTATGTTCAAGTATCAATTTTCAGAGAAATAAAGGAGTGAAACAGAAAAAACCAACCACCAATATACAGATTTTTATGCAATATCCACATTTTCCATGGCTCTTTCAGTCCTTATACCTCTGAGTACCAGTTTTGCTACATGGTAAAACAAGTCTGATTCACTTTACCTCTGTATCCCACAAAGATTATACAGATTTGGAACAAGTACCAAGGGAAGGAGTAGTGGGGTTTGTCTAAGTCAGCATTGCTGCCAGAAAAAATGCATGTCAAAGAACATCCCTAAGACATCTAGAACACTGAGGAATGAATAAATAATATGTCTGGATTTAAGCCTGCTTTTCAGAAAAGCATCATTCTTCTCAAACCCCCTTCTCCCTCACTGTAACATTAAATATAACTTACTGGATACCTGAAAACAGAATATAACGAAGTTAAGATGCCTTAACAAAACTAATTAAAAACAAGCCAAACCAAAAAAACACAACTGCCCCCCCACAGCCCCAAAAAAAATCAAACAAAACCCCAAAGCCATGATTTAAAACAAAATGCTTGCACATTTCAGTGTTATGTGACTCAGCTTTCAGAAAAAAAACCTTACCAAAAACTAACAACTATTTCATTACATAAGTGACAAACATTTTAATGGAAAAGTAAGCTAATTTTATTTCTGTATTACAAGATGTTTGTAACATTACTTCCTAAAATTAGAGAAACTAAACAAGTAACATACAGTTAAAGGAATTTTGCAAGCTACAATTATCCATATAGAAAAAAAGCTTTGCTCAGTTTTCCAGAAAGGGAGGAGAGCCTAGTTAGACAATACATTCACCACTATGCCCCAGGAGTTTAATTCTTAGACCTCTGTATCTAAGTGAGATAAACATCCAATCCTGTACTAGATGACTGCTAATGGCTCAGTTTCCAGTTCAGCAAGATAATCAAGCACTTAAGTGAGTATTTCCACTCACTTGTACAAGACTAGTCACATTTTAAAGGATTTGTTACTGGAAATCTTAAATTTCTGGGGTTTCTTTTTCACTTTTTTTCAGGGGTACTGCTTTTGTTATATCTTGTATGATAGCAATATTTACATATCCTGTGCATCAAATAATGCTAGTAACAACACAAAAAAAATGTGTTAAGACCTTTTTAGGAATACACTGTATAAAAGTTAAACAATTTGCTTGCAAAATTAGTATAATTTTTTTGTCCATCACTAACAAAGCAGAGACATGTTTGATGTGTTTGTTCAAAACAAACAAAACCACCAATCTCTTGTCATAAATATTGCTTATTTAAACAGCAAGGCCAAAATTCACAAATATAAGACTCAGAAGAGCTATGCCTTTCTCTGTTAAACATGTCAGTAAGCACTTGCTGACTCACTGAAAACTAGACTTGAGAAATAATGTAACTTAACTCCTTCCTAATGAAGAAAATCATCAGATTGTATCTGCCTAATCCTAATTTGCAGCCAGTTATTTCTATAGAAATTTCATTGGGTGGTTTTACTCGGGTCCTAGACTCATATTCACTTAGAAAACTCTCTCTATACTTTACAGTTCTTGACTGCTGACCTCTATCAGCTGTTACACACTTCTCCTCTGGGAAAAATCACGTTTAAGGTTTACAAACAGTCTTAAGCAAAGTCAGGTGAGTTAGCTCTTGACAGTCTTTATCGGATGATTAATCTAGGAGCCTAAAGCAGATGAGGAAGCATGTACATAATCCTCTTCAGTCAAAGCAAAACAGCAAGGGTAGCAACCCCCAGCTGGGCAGCAGCAGCAGCATCTTCTTTAAGCCCAGCTAGATCCAGAGAAGGACCCCTGTCCCAGGCCTTCTCCATTAGCTGCATAAGCACCCAAGACTGTTTAGTTTACAGTTCAGAAAGTCCTGACTAGGAGTCTCAGACTGATAAAAAAGTCAAAGGGCATGAAGAGAAGCAATGTGTGTCCTTGCTTAAAGAAGACTGCATCTTTTCAGTATTCATCCATCCCTTCTGAGCATGGGTATTGATCTCATGTACTTAGTCACTACCTTTCTCAGGGCAGAACTTGCATTCCCCATTTTCTCAATCAGAGCTGTAAAGCTATGACTGTCTTGTGATTTACTCCATATTCAGCACTTTGTATTCTGCTTTTAATGGTAGAGCTTCTCAGTGACACCTATTGACATATACAAAGCCCTAGAATCTTACCCTGTGTGAGAACTGAAAATTTAAAATAGCAATACAGGTCAAAGTAAATAGCATCTGGTTAATTTATAAAGCACTTGTGATACCTATGTATCTATTACTTCCTGTCCTCCACATGATTACACCTCATTGAAATAGAAAAAACTTTCATGACAGGGTTCTAGCTCTTTTGGCTAGTTGCCCATGTAAGAATATCTATCCTTGTTACAGTAACTGCAGCTAGACTATATGCGCTATCCTATAGAAACACACCCCAAAATCCTAAATACACTACAGTGTGTAGGAATCAGTATTATAGCCAGTAACACTCCATATTTCTTAACAGAGCACTGTCACACACAACTAAGAAAATTACACTGAGATTTAAGCTACACTTACATAATCTACCTGACAATTATATTTTGTCATACTACTATTCCCAATATTTAAGCTATTTTCTTGTGTTTATTCTGTATTAAAATAGGAAATAGTTTTTCCACCACACACCGAAAGTACCTTTCAGATCCCAAACTCCTTTTGTCACCTTTTTTGCTCAAAGCCTTCCTACATCACTTGCTACTGTAAAGGAATGTTAGAAATGCTGAATAATCAAACTATTATTAATGGAAAAAAGGTTTTACATTACGGAAGTTTTCCATATTCTTCTGCTTACTCTCACCTGGAGTAACCTCCTACAGCAGGCAGTACTCCCCACCCAGAGTGCTATGTTCAGCTCTGGGATCCCCAGCACAGGAAGGACACCAGTCTGTTGGTGCAAGTCCAGAGGAGGCCACCAAAATGATCAGAGGGACAGAGCATGTCTGCTATGAGAAAAGGCCAAGAATGGGGATTGTTCAGCCTGGAGAAGAAAAGGCTTCAGGGTGACCTAATTGTGGCTGTCCAGCAACTGAAGGGGGCCTACAGGAAAGATGGACAGAGACTATTTACAAGGACATGTAGTGACAGGACAAAGGGGAACGGCTTCAAACTGAGAGTAAGTTTAGATTAGATATTAGGAAGAAATTCTTTACTGTGAGGGTGGTGAGGCACTGGAACAGGTTGCCCAGAGAAGCTGTGGATGCCCCATCCCTGGAAGTGCTCAAGGCCAGGCTGGATGGGGCTCTGAGCAGCCTGGTCTAGTGGAAGGTGTCCCTGCCCATGGCAGGAGGGTTGGAATTGGATGATCTTTGAGGTCCTTTCCAACCCAAACCCTTCGGTGATTCTGTGATTCTATAATTCTATGACATCTAGGACAACAGAGAAGAGAAACACTTAAACCATCAGAAACAGATCTAATCTCCATGAAAATACCTGCACAATCTAAAAAGGTCATTAGGGAAATATGTTTTGAACTGAATCAAGTTAAAAAGATATTTTTTGCAAGTTCTAAAGTAAAAAAGCCACCCAGAACTAACAGAACACATCAGAGTAAGCAAGAAACTCTGCTTCATATTCACCCAAACTCCCATTTACTAAATTGCATCGAGGGAGAAAATATAATCACAGTGAATTGATTATGCAATTATGATATGATTAAGCTGCATTTTCCCTCTTGGAATAATTTGGTAAATGTATGTTTATGCAAATGTTAAGCAATATTCTGCAGGTAATGCAAGTTACACTTCTTATATTTTAGTGGGAGTATCACCTAAAAGCAGGTGTCATGAGTGCACATTAATGCCTTACTACAGATTATTTCAAATATACATGACTGTGAGAAGGAGATACTGTCTAGATCATTACTATGACATCTTATAAATTAAAATAAGCACTAACTTACAGCATATGGTACATGTTTTAATAGCCAGAAATGTAACAAAAAAGGAAAACCACAAAAGTGAACATGAGAGAATGAGCTGGGTTGGGTTTTTTAGTAGTAACAAATACACAAAATTTGTTTTGTTAATAATTGGTCTGGTGTACATGTAGACTTAAATGTCTATTTTCCCCATCTCTTTGCTTCTCAAACCACAGATTTGCAAAGTCTGAAAACAGAAATTAAGAGGATATATGACATCAAGTCAGACATCACAGAATAGCATGAATCTGAAAAGCACACTTCCTATTTTCAATTTCTACTCTCAAATGAAGGGGAAATAATCTGGCAGAGTTTTCAGTGTAACTATTTTGCAATATCCTCCTTTCCAACTACTATTAATAGGAATTTATTCTTTGCTCACAAGTATTTCTTTCCCGTACTAATTAAAACAGCATTCTAGACTTGTCAAGGAAGGCTCCTCAGATAAACTGTGTTCATCTTCACTTCACCCCTTTCTCCTGTTTCTTCCTTGGACAGTCTTTATTAAAACTGATACAACATAATACCAGAGCTATGAAGCCTCACGTTTTTTATAAAGGGGATCCCATGTCACAGCACAATGTGTTCTTAAATAATCCCAACATTACATATAGAACAATTAGCTTCAACAGTTTAACTAACATCACAGAGTCATAGAAAAGTTTGGGTTGGAAGGGACCTTAACAATTATTTAGGTACTACACCCTGCCATGGACAAGGAGAGCTTCCTCTAGACCACGTTGCTCACAGCTCCATCCAACACGGCTTCAAAGCAGTAGTAGTTTTGAGTCTTTGCCCAGAAAGTTGAAAGCGTCATTCAATGTTCTCCACCAGAACATAAACTCTACAGAAAGCGTCATTCAATGTTCTCCACCAGGACATAAACTCACATGGCACAAGGGTATGGTCAAGTTAATTTAGACGGTGACCATCACAATGCATAAAGTTGATCTTGATTGATCCAGACCATTGTCAGAAACCTCACAACTTGTCATTGCATTAAATATTTCATTATTCAAGCTTAGCCAGAGGAAGCCCCAGGCTAATCTTGCCAAGATCAAATTGCTATTTAAAATCAGCATTTGATAATGTAAGTATTCTAAGATATTTCAAAGTATCTGTTCCATTCAGACTTCCAAATTTCAAAATAGAACTGACAAGCTTATACTGATTATACCAGACAATAATGAAGCAGTTAATCTACATCTGTAGAAAGGATTATTTTTAGCAAAAAGCCAAAGATTACAACATTTATTTTTCCAGACAACTTACATCAACATGTAGCATTCACTATTTAAGTTTGCGTTTTAGTAATTTATTTTTCAATGATTCAATTGACTTGCTTTAAAACAAATGTATCAGATTATCACCAGACTTCTGCTCAGGACTGAAGCCTGATGGACTTATTGGAAGAATTGTAAATATAAAGTTCACCTCATAAAAAAAATTCTATTCCTAGTAGTAACGCACCAAGCATCGTGATCCCACTGTGCAACGTGCTGGTTGGCAGAACTACATCAATACCAGCAACTTGCTGTGTGAATGTCAGTTCTAAATAAGACTCTAAATTGTAACTACTTAGATAAGCAACAAATATGTTTGCATTACAATTTAAAACTATGGAAGAGAAAGCTTTAGTATTCTACTTATCTTTCAGTTTATAATGTAGAATACAAGTCTGGAATCCAGATGTCCTGCACTTTTAGACCTCTAATTAACAAAAATATAGCTTGAATTTAAATATTTTGGCCAGGCTTCACTAATGGAAACTGACTAGAAAGATAGATTCTGAATTGTAAAATGACTCCTTGTGTTATGTAACACCCTGAATGAGGATGTAGCAGGTTTAAGAGCTGTTCTCCTTCACATTCTCCCCCAGGCAAAAATCACTCTTTGGAATGTCTGAAAGCAATGGTAATTGAACACTGGAGTTGTTAAACAGCTGTATTTCCATAATTATAAAAACCCAACCACCCCTGACCATCCCCACACAAACACTAAACCTCCATAAAAATAATAGGAGGGTATGGAAGTCTTAGAGGTACAAAGGGGACTGGGATACAAAAAGACTTATTTTCCCAAGGAAGACAATCTGCTAAGCTGGAGTAGCCCTTTGTGGAGAAACACCTCAGAAAAAGAAAAATGCTACATATACATAACCTCAGGGACAGAAGGTTCAACCCAACACAATAACTCAGGCCTATCTATGCTTTCAGTACTTAAAACCAATGCTAACAGTTTTGTCAATGGCAATAACTTCTCTCTTAGTAACCCCTCTTGCTTGTGAATTAGGCTGGGTAAGATAGGATTTGTCTCTTACTAATCAATGTTTAACCAGTTAACAGAGACATTTAAATTCTGTGTTTAAAGATTACTTTCAATGCATGTTTATCAATTATACATTCTTTGCTAAAATAAAGATAATATATTCTCAAAAGACTTTTGATCTGCAAAACAGAGCTTGGGAAACCAGTCATGAAAAGTCCATTTTGAAATCTAGCAAAAATGAAAACAAACAGAAAAAATTATGCTCTTTTATTCAAGTATCTGCAGAATGGTGATGGATGATGGAGCCTGCACAATCTAAAACCCTGCACTGCTCAGAAAACCTGCAACTTTGCAGTGATGTGGTCTTACAGGAATTGAGGAATTTCACCTGGGCTTGCAGGTAAAGAAAAATTGAAGTAAAAGATCGTATTTTCCAGTGTACTGCTTCTGAAAATGGTATTTAAGAATTCTGCTTCAGTGACATTTATGTTCAGCTTGTGATACATTTGTAGCACTTAAGGAACCAGAAGAAAAATGTTTCATTTGGGTGGCACTTTTTCCAAGAGTGCCATCTACAAATTCGATTTCCAAACCTGATGCATGAGCCAAGACTTCAATGACAGAAGTGCATTTGGCTATTTCAAGTAATAACAAAAAATGTAACCATAAACCCATTTGTCAGGAAATACAGCCCCATTTTTATGTATGTCCCCAAAAGCAGTGTCACCTAAAAAGCCAACTTAGAACTCCCATGGCACTCTTCACAAATTATTTATTCAATGAAGAGGATGCCCTCGTTGCTAACACAAAGCACTGGACTTTAAAAAAGGGTTAAGTGGTCCTGTCCACAAACCTTTTTCAAGTTATGGAAAGCAGAAGAAAATCTGTTGCTAGGCTTTGCCAGCATTTTTAATGATTTTCCTGTTTTTTCATTAATAGTGCTTTATTTATGAATTCATATTGTGTTTGGAAATTCCTGACTAGTGAAAGCTAGTCAGATAATTTACATGCCCATGCCCTGACTGTGAAGTCCTTCTTTACCTCCCTAATCCCCTCAAATAAGCAGTCAGTGATGGAATTACCTGAATGTATGTATCCGAGCACCCAATCCAAAGCCCAATGATCATGTACTGTGCTGTTCTTCAGCTGGGACTCTGCTTCTGCTATAGCCTAAAGTTCATGTCAAACCTTGAGGAGTATCAGTGCGAATGGCTCCATGAGCTGGTGCGAAGTCCCTTCTACCATCTGTGCCAAGCAGCTCTACCTTTGGCAGATTGGAAGGTCAGGCCCAAGAGGCAGAGAACCACTTAAACCAAACAGCAAAATCCATCTGGGAATATGAATCAGAGCTCTTTTATGGAGGAGAGGCACCGGATTTCTAAACACTTAGCTTCCATCCACTGTGCTAACATTGACTGCCAACCACCACCAGCTCAGCTCTCACGTGGATTTATAACAGCTCATTTGGAAAGGTCAAGTCATATCACCAGGGGATTAAATTTTCTTGAATTAGTATTCCAGAAATATGATGATCAAACTCCATTACTGCCACTGAGATACATTAATATAGAGAAGCCAGAGCAGAAAAAAGGAACAGTTCTATTATTATACAGGCTGTCCCAGTAGAAAAGGTTTGAACTATTCAAATCACAGTAATGGCAACCAGTTACAGTAACGGGGTTATTGAAAGTTCAATTACATTTTTAAGAGTTTTCATTAATTAAAAGTGTTATTTTTTAATGGGGGGGGGGAGCGTGTGTGGTACCCTATAGAACCATTATTATCCTCCCTTTTTTATAGGGCTTTTATCTAGCTTTAAATTATAAAATGGGCAACCTAAACATATTTATATTAAACTGGAGAGTAGCCAGAAAATGACTGGAAGTATTTGCTTCAGTAGGGCAAAAAAAAGCTTCTCTGCTGCATAGCCTGGATGAAGGAAAATGACTGGTGGACAGATTTGGTTAATCCACATTTTATTTATCTCTATGTCTGGATACTCAAAATAGAGTAAATAGCAACTAAGCTCATAAAACTTCTGTTCCGGTATCAATCCAAAATCCGAATTAAACTGGAGTTAAGCACAATAAATACATCAGTGCAACCCTGTGGTTACAAAGAACTTGCCATTGTTAGGATATCGGTTCACTCACTTCCAGTATCTTTACTATCTGTGATCAAGATTCACTTTTCCTACTTTGTGACATGAACAATTAGCATCAGAGAGAAGAAAAATTAAATTTCCACCTGACATGACCACAATATAGTGGCACTAGAGCTGAAAAGTTGAATAGACAGAGTTTTCCTGTAATCAACATCAGAGAGTCTCTGCACAGAAAGAGTTTGGTTATGAGTATTCATACAAACAATTTGGATCAGCAAAAGCTGCAGGTCAAAGTCCTCATCATCCCTCGCCCACAAAATTAAAGATAGAAATCCTCCCATTTTCCATTTAACATTCCTCTTTGCCAAGGTTGCATTACTTCTTAGTTTGCTATTCCCATCTGCAGCATGTCAGACATCTCAATTAGATATCACAAAAACACTCTTCTCCCATCAGTGTGTTTTGTAGGCAGAAGCTGGGAACAAGTGACACTCTTAAGTTCCAAGTGGATACAAACATAAATAGCACCTCCCTGTAGATCTATATGTGGATCCCAAAGCATCCTAGGAGTCAGGTTCCCAGACTCTGAACTTTCGCTGTGCATGACTGCTGTCTTCATGAAAAGAACTCTTTGGCTCAGCTACAGTTGCCATGGAGACAGCAACTTTGATTTTTAGATCTTTAGTATATGTGATATTTCAGCCATATGTTGCATGCATTTAAGTTCTCTACCTATCCCTCCTCTTCAAAACTAAGAGAAGTAAGAGATACTGAATGATTTCAACATTAAAGTAAAATGCACGCCATGTACTTCTCATTCTGGAGAAACATGCTTGCAATCCAGAATAACCACAAATTTAAGATACTAGGAACATACTTGATTGATGTTTTTTCCTCCAGCCCAAACAGTTCCATTTATGACAGGATTTCACCTGAAAAATAAAGGCTCTACTCTTCTGATAAACTCATGAGATTGGCTTCATCTTGCACATTAACACAGCAAACTGCTGGCTGTGCATGACTCCTGCATTAACAATACCTGAGAGAGGTTCCAACTCCAATCACACCAGGGATTCTGCTGGGCAGACATCAAGCTTTCCAATATCCCAGCTGCTTTGCCTGTGTCTCTCTAAACTCAGACCAGCATGGTCCTTTACCACACCTCAGAAAGCACAGTAAATCCAGTCTCAGCCTCACAGGGTGGTGATGCTACAGCAAACATCAGATACACATGCTCTTGTAAAAAACACCCTCAATACCCAGTGACAAAGGACTGAGCTATGGTCTGAACTCCAGAAAAACAAACCCAAAGATTGCAAAATACTGCTTAACTTCAACGAAACAGTTACATAAATAAAGCAGTGCAACTGCTCTCACATTTAGGATTATAACTGTGATTGCCTGTGTTTCCATATTTTCAACCTTAAGAAAAAAAAGGAACAGAAGTATAAGCTGCTCTATTCCTCCATCACTCAACAAATCTGCATTGGCAACCAGAGGGACAAAGTGCATTCACCTTTTTATCTCTCAGGGTGCTCAATACAGAGTCACAAATGCAGTCCAAGCAAAGAGCACTCCAACAATATTTCTCCATAAAGAAGAGAGCACTTTATAACAAGTTGGTAATTATTTTCTCAGCCGCATTCAAGCTCTTGACTTCAAAGCTTGGAACATAGATACCTGACCAGTAATTCTAGAAGTTTACATCTGAAGCAACAATAGACAGCAACTTGCTTTGCCACGGGAACAATTCTTAAAATTTAAAAGAGATCACTTCTCAAATATAAATATAAATACTATAAATCTGACATAAAGCAGCTGCTACAATACATAACTTGTTTTCAATGTAGAGATACTACCACAAGGGTTTCCAGTCTCTAATGTGAGACAATACCAGCTTTGGAACAGAAATACAAGCTATGAATGACTCCATCTCCAGCTTAAGCACATCACAGACAGAAATTAAAACACTGAGGCAGGAAAGTAACTGCTGCTCTCCTCTCAAGAAGAAATTATATTTCAAATATTTAATGTAGTCAAACAGCAGAAGTATGACTGGTCAATTATAAAATCTGAGTACTTTCTCAAGGAAAAATCAGGGAAACAGTTTTCCTTATGGCAATACAAAGAAAAAAAGCAAAACCTAAGAGATGAAAGTGTGAGCCACTTTTTCTTCCACTGTACAATTGCAAGAAATAAAGAAACATGTTATCCTAATATGTTATTTACTCCACCAGCACACTAAGAATGTAATCCATCACACATCCTAAAACATGCTGTATCATGTTTCATACTGTTGTAACACTGGGAATTATGCAGTGTTTCAAATAAATACCACATTCGCACGCATTCAAACACTCTCCGAATGGTACTTAAGACCTTTAAAATTAATGTCTGGGTTTTTTCCTTATTTGCCTTCTATAAAGAAATACTTCTGAATCCCTGAATATCATGTGGACAAACCTGAAAACAGGTCAAAAATAAAAGCAGCACAGTCGAACAATTATGGCTTCATGCCAGTTAAACTACAGTTTGGACTGGAACTAGAAACTCCATGTTACATATATTCACACTATTTAATAGATGGTAGATGCTAGATATTCCTACCAGTAAAATAAAACACTAAAAACTACAAGTATCAACTCTTTGAAGAGTTTGGGGGGTGCACCTATACTATCATCTGCATACTATAAAAGCTCTGTATTTTGATTACAAACTAAGTTGCTACTATCTAGCAAATAAATTGAAGGCAAATATTTGTTGGCATGTTTAGTTTGGAGATAATATGATAAATTCCCTGCTTTCAATTTCATATAATGCTGCTGTTATCAGAGTTCTGTCTACTATTTAATTTCAGTAAAAGTGGGAAATGTCAGAACATGGCATCTTGCTAACACAACGAGCCACTTCAGCCATATCTGCAGCTGCATAAGCAATCACTGATGGGTCAGGAGGGCAAAACAGAGGAAAAACAATGAAGTGCATGGCAGGGAGGACCCTGCTACTGAAACACTCCATACTATTTTTGTCCACATTTTAAAGTGGTTGGTAGAAAACGATGAGGGTACAGAAGTGCCATAAAAATGATTCAAGAATCAGAAAGGGACGTTACAATGAGAGGCTTAGGGAATTCAACATGTTTAGGTTTTCAGAGAGGCTGAGAAGTGAGATGATTACAGGATGTAAGTACCTTCACAGGGGAAAAATACTGCAAGGTGGTGAGGGGGGAGTATAGAGAACAGCGTAAGGACTAGTAGCTAGAACTACACACCAACCATATCCGGATTTTAAGAAACTGTGGCTTTATTTTGAAATAGTGGAAAGACCCAAATTGTGGAAAAGCCATCGTACCAAATGAATAAGGAAAATGCTCCTTTCTTGATGACATTCTCAAAGCAAGACTGCATGCCTTCCTGGAAGAAATGGATTAACAAAATTTTTCCTAGATCTGGCTAGGATCACAATTGTGACTAATGATAAACAAAAGTCTTTAACTGCCTTCTGAAGAGGCAAAAACCATAAACCCACACAATGCTGAAAAGTTCTCAGGCATACCCTGAAAAGGATGAGTGGATTGCATTAAGGGACACATGGTATTTAAGGGAAGTGGCCTGGTGCACACATTACCTAAAGGGCTTTACTGGTTCAGACCAAGGTTCTAATATCCTGTTTCTGACAAAGACCAACTGACATCTGGAGAAGACAAAAACAGGTTAAGCACATGGTTATATGCTCCTGATGTACTTAACATCACCTACCTACCTGCAATTTAGTAGATTAATGAATTTTAAGATGAATGATTTTTCTATGCCTATGATTTTTCTAAGCATTTCAATAATCATTTGATGCTGTGGCATTGTTTCAGTTTCACCAGTTTGTTTCAGCATTTCTGGGGCTATCAAGCAATAATTAATTTTTGATTGTTTCCTACTACTTGTATAGGAAAGGATTCCTTGCTCACTTTATCCATACTTATAGGCTCCTACCATTCCTTTCCTGACACGTTTTCCCAAGTCTGGTGAGCCTTGGTCTACTTCATCATTCCCCATATGGGAGATGCTTTGTTTCTTTAATTATTCTCAGCAGTCATAGATCTTTTCCAAGTCTGCTATAACCTTTCCCATGACGAAGGGCAAGAAAGACCAACACAGCAGAATTGCTGCATCCAGTAAAAAACAAAATATTCTCATGTGGTTCATCATTTGTTTTTAACATGCATTTTTGACCATTGTTGAGAACTGATCAGAAGTTTCCATAGAGATAACTTGTGTAACCCCAAGAACTCCTGCCTCAGTGAGGACAGCCAATTCAGAACTTAACATATGTAAACTTGTGATTGTTTTTCTCTTAATACATTTAGACATGACAAAATTGAGCTTCACCTGCCATTACCCAGTCACCTGGTATTGTGAGATTCTTCCCCTGAAAAGCTCATTATCATCAAACAATTCACAATAATCTCTAAACAAACAGGAAAGTACATATCACAAGTTCAAATCATGAATTAATGTTCAGTAAAATATATAAGTAACAATTCTAATCACAGTCTTCAAAAGATTCAGAATTTTTCCTAGCTAATTAACAACCTAGAAAGACTTCTAAAAAACGTTACAAATCTCATTCAGCTACCATTCAGCCCCCTCTCTAAAGCATTAGAAGGAGCAGAAATCAGATGTAAATGAGGAAATACCTGCAGAGGTCACATTATGTGGTTATTTTTCAAAAGCCCACACAGCCCCAACACTCAATGACTTAAACTCCACTATTCAAAATACATTAAAACTGCTCCCAAGCAACAGCAATTTTGTTTGTTTTTTTAACAGACTTCTTTAGAATTTAGGTTTAAACACACATATACACTTCAATAAAATGCAAAAGCATTCCCTGGGTACTGCTGTATCCAGTGGGACTATATTAGAAACTTAAGAAATCTAATTGCAGAAGGATACTCCAGACAATCAGTTTCACTATTAACAACTGCCTATTCCTCACAGAACACCAAATCCCCCAGATTTAAACCAACCCTACCATGTGGCTTTATTGAAGACTGGTCAAGCAATTGGGTTTTTTTACGGTTGAAACGATAGCTAGAAAAACTTTTACTATGTAATGTTACAATGTTGAGACCATACCATTTCAGTCAACGTGGCAGCAACACTGTCCTTCCTCTGTCAAAGTGCTGTGAAACCATACAATAACAATTTCTTTTGGAGTGAACACAGCACAGCACAAAGGCAATAGGAAAGGGGAGGAATACCAAATTCACTGTCCAGTTCCTACCTCATTTCAGTGAATCTGTGCCTAACTAGCCTTTATAATTTGTATGCAACAATACATCTGTTTAGTGTTTTATGTTCTCTCAATAACACCACTTTCTGCAAGAATTTATGATACACAAGAGTGCATCATCCTGAACTCATTTTGTTTCCAACCATTTGTGAAATTATTAACCAACTGGTTTTTTGTGTGCACTGGACAAGAACAACCATTTTGCACATTTAAAGTTTTCAAAACTTCAAACAGACTTTTTTATAATGGGTTTTCTGTTTGTCTGTTTCATTGGAGGCCCATTTTCCTGGCATAAATTTCACTACAGTATAATTTAAAAACATGGTTCATGCAGTGACGACTACAATTATATTATTTGTTGATTTAATGTTCAGTTCATATTGTGTGGTTTCCAAAATAGAAAAATCTGTTCAGAGACTGTAAATTGAACAGGCTCTTTAAGTTACTTAGACCTAGTGAGTTCCTATTTTTCCCTAAAGCCAAGCTTGCACAGACTGTTGGCATCTTTCAGTTGTCTATCTTCACCCTGCAGGTTGTTATGTCTAAAAATACAGTAATTGTATTACTGCATATACAGTGCGTAAGTTTGAGTGTCAAGGCTAAATTAGCAAGGCTAAATTAAGATGGTATTTGTTACCGAAACTCATTTCCTCTGAGGGATTACAAAAACTCTGCCATGTTCTGAAGCAACAGGTTTATGATAGTAAAGGTAAAAGGACAAGTGAGACTAGAAAGCATCAAAAATTCTACACTGTTATTCTGACCTTCTGTACTTCCTTTGTTTTCAGAACCAGACTTCAAAAAAAAGCACTCCAAGCCTTTGTGTATGTTTTCTTATGAAATTTTTCACCCCCTTTTTTTCAGAGAGGGAAAAGTTCTCTCATTAATTGTAAGTCCTGATTTTATTAAACTTACAACATTTTTAGAGTAACAGTAAAGCTTTACAACAACCCCACCATAGTTACCATGGGGAATAAATAATACACAGAAGCTTTTAATTTCATCATCTGACAAAGGGAGCAGGAGAGAAGGAGAAATTGTCTTGTCTCTTGTTCTGAGATGCTAAATTATATTTATCATTACTGAGAAACCTAAAGTTGCACTAACAAGAAGTGTGTTCATTAGTTGGCCTGTGATAAGTGGAACACCAGACCAAAAAGAAACCACAAAAATTTGTATTCATTCATATAGAATTATTCAGTATCTCTCCTCTCCTATCACTTTATTCTGAAGCAAGTTGGCAGTATGCTTCTATGAATCATGTCTACAAAGGTCTGCTATCCATTCACACAGATGTCAGTGAAGTATTCCATCTGCAGTATCTCATAAGGGATTTTTAGTGAAGCCCCTCCCCGACTGATCCGCAAATTCCAGTAACAGAAATAGTGCAGCAAGTTTTCCACATAAACATAAGGCCATATATTGTCATTAGAAAAGGAACACTGTTAAAATACGACCAATTTCAGTTCTGTGGTTCCAGATCAATACAGCAAGTCTTCAATGAAGAAATAAGACTCCTTGAAAGACTACATTTCATATTTGCAGACATGGGGGGGGATAAAAAATATGGGAAAAAATCAATATATGAGAGGTTGTTTTCAAGAATGTTATGAAATGTTATCATCTTACAAGCAATTTTACATGCTTTTTCTGTTACCAGCATCATTTACTGTATGCCGCTCTCCTAAGCTGATTTTATTTTACTTACTGCTGAGTAAGTGGCATTCAAGCTGCTCACAGGAAAAAGCCATGGAAGTGTCAAAAGCAGGTTAGATTCTTGAAATAGCCAGTGAGCTCCTAAGGCTGACAGACTACTGCTTATTTAAGAAGTAGAATAAGCATAACATATTTGTCCATAGACACATAAAACATTGGAAAGTCTTCAATAGCATGATTTTATTATGAGATACTGTGCAGAAATTATTCACTGACCCCAAAACAGTCATCAGTCTTCTCAACATATGCTCTCCTCTGAAACGTTAGTTTAATAAGCTCACTTCCAATTAATATAAAAAGTACTTAATTCTATAAAGGTTTTATTTCAATGTATACTGAACATAATTTATCAAATAATTAACAATCCATATGGACTAATAACTAAAAAATATGTCATTGAATCATTTAAGCCCAACTATAAAGATTCTCTCAGCACAAGAATGGCTGCAGGACTTCAAGGGAAGAAAAATCTTTGTATTTCATGTGAAGTACAATGGAATAAATGACACAGAAAGAAGACCTGTAAATCTCTATCTGTAGCCACTTCAGGACAACACACATCATGAACAGACTCATGCTCAAATCTACATCATAAATGCAGCACTTCAGAAACATAAGTGAGCTGTGGATCAAATAGCTGGGCAGAAATAGGCTTAGAGAAGGCAAGTTCATGTCCCAGAGAGGCTACAGTGGCCTGAGTAAGCATCCTGGCTCATTCAAACCTAATTCATGTAGCTTTGACAGAGTAAGGGAAACTAAGCAGTTTTCTGTCAGGTGACACAAGGATACCAATATAGTTTTCTCTGCATAGCAACATTTATCAAATTTTGTGAAGAAATACAATATAAATACAAACAGTGGCTTTTTGTACACATACGAAGTTTGTAATGTCACATACCTGCAACACACTTGGAAGGACATGGATCAAACACATAGACTGTATTGGTTCTGTATTAGGATGGTTCTTTGGGGTATTTTAAAAATACAAAGACTTTGTCACTTACACACACACACACACAAGCTGATCAGCTACATCCCTGTGACTGCACAGAGAGAGGGAGTAGAGGCAGAAGAGCTACTGAAGGTTTCCGTGCTTGATGGCCTATAGTGACCCACACCATTAGTAGCAACCTCTTGCCACCATGTCTCTTGTATTGCTATGAATCATCACAAGGCCCTAAAGCCCCAACCATCCTCCTGCTTCACACACAATTATTTAAAATGTGGGAAAATTACTTTGCCCAACAGACTCTGTTTTATTTGATTGTTACTCCATGTTACAAGGCTGCCCTTTATAGTCTGTAAAAGTTGTTCTGTTCAGTCAGTGGTTCACAAATTAACCTGTAAAACGGCAAAAAGCTCAATAAAAATGTTCTTCATTCTAGCATCGTAGCCAAGGCTCACAAAGCATAAAAAGGAAAATTTCCACAAAACGCACAAACAAGGAAACTCATGTGCACTTTGTAGATCCAGTGTTTGTTAGACCATTCACGGCAAGATACCTTAAATTTTCACTAAAAAACATTACTTCAGCCGTTGGCATTAGCAAATGTTTTTCTTGGATGTTCATGTTAAAAAACCCAGAAATAATGCACCCCCCCCCCCCCCCCAAAAAAAACCAAAACAAACACCAAACCCAACAGTCATTTCTACATCAGCACAGTTTAGCTCTTTATCAACCAATCATGAAAGACAGTGTCACTGCAAAGTTCTATTCCAACCATTATAAAATAAAACCCACTAGTCACAAGACTGCCACCATAATCGGCAATATGCGCATTTACCACAAAAAATTCTCAAGTACAAGTTACTTTGACATTTTCTGGTCATAGCAATCTATTTATTAAAAAAAAGAACAAAAAAACCAAAGTATTCTAAATTCACCTGAAATAAGCCGGCAGATCAAACAAGCAAACAAGCCTACCTCAAACTCAAACTCAGAATATTAAGAATCTAGTTAGTGCTTTAGCTACTACCTATATGAAATGTGAGTCTGGCTCTACTTTGGAAACACACCTACTTCATGTAACAAGCACTCTGTGATGAGTACTGGAGGTTACATTTGCAGAACACTCAGTAAGTACAACAGTGCAATTTAGGATGATTGTTTTATATCAGGCAATTTTTTATTTAAAAAAAATTTTTAAAAAAATCAAAGCCTAACCAACTTTTACATTTATAAGATCACTACTGCTGTCAAGGTAGCAGCATACAATAAAACAATAGCACTAAGATGTGTAACAATTGCAATAAGCTTAGTCATGGTTTGGAAAAGAGCAAACTTACTCGTTTTCTAAAGAAATTGTTAGACAAAACCAGCTACACTTACCAAGGATGCTTTTGGCAACTAATTCATATGCTCTCTGACACATGCTAACAATTCTTGGATGACAGACCTCCTAAAAACTTTGCATTTGGTAATAATTTAAGTGCCATACTTTTCAAGGAACGTCGCAATACTTTTAGCTGACTTTGACCATGCACTTAGATCAAACAGGAAGCAGTGATAAACTTAAGAAAATAATTATCCTCAAGTCATTAAGTTCTTTCTACCTGCAAGTTGCCCAAAACCAGGATCCTTTGCTCTGAAACCAAACCGAACACTCAAAACCTGCATGAGAATGTCCCTGGGACAAGGACACACAGACCACTCATTAGCATACACCACATTCCCATATTCCATTTTGGGCAGCATGCAGTTGCTTAAAATCAAATATATATACAGCACAGGAAAATTATGAAGGATGCAACTGAAATTACACAATAGAACAAGATTAGCCAAGTTTGAAATCAATGCATTTTGATCCTTAAACATCACAGGCATTTTAGCTTCTCAAATTCATTGTATCAAGGTTTTGAGCAAATGAAGAAAGAACAATCGCTTTTCATGGTTTTATGTCTGTACTTAGTTAACCCTTATCCATCGGTAAAGCTTTAAATTACCTGATAGTTCTGCCTGACCTGTATTTGTAAGGAATAGGCATTCTATAGAAAAGCCAATTTTGGTCATTATTTAGTTGTGGAATCAAAATAATTCCTAAATGGAACCTCAATAAACTACAGAACCTAAATAAACTACAGCAAAGGTTGAAGGATTTTAACAGAATTTGCAGAGTTTGTAGATAAGTGATTCCATCAAGGCCAGAAAACTCAGCCAAATCTATCTGGTTATCTGAGAGGATGTTTATAGAGGTTTCTCTCACATAGTAGTTATCTCTAGAGTGCCATCTCATGTTTACACTTACTTGCAAATACTTAATATATATTGAGTAAAAGAGATGTAGGAACAATCACTTTATTTCATATTCCTGCTGCTCTATCAATACTTGACAGATTTTGTTGCTTAAGTGTCATGTTGTCAGACATTTAACAGGCTTTCTCATACTTAAAAAGCACATTATGTGTTATTTTTATTTGCACATTGTTTTAAGATAAACAATGAGAAGAAGCAAGTCTAAAAAAAGTTTACCATTTTCCTAGATTCATTCTTGAAAACTAAAATTTCAATCTCACTTAACATTTAAAACCTTTTCTCATCATTTCCATCAAAACAACTATCTTGTATGAATATTTTACAGCACCAGTTAAAGAAATTTATTACATACCATTACTTATTGCAAAACAATATGTGCTTTCAACTGCAACCTTGACACAAGCTTCCACCCCTCAAAGTGTGCACATATTTAAAACCTCCACATAATCACCACTAATGCTCCTTAGTCATTCAGTTTCCAAGGGATTTTCATTATGGATTAAAACAAGGAAAAAAATCCCAAATACCTTTCAATATCTTCATTCCTCCTTCACACGTTTTTTTTTCTTTAAACTTGATATGTGAATAATTTATCATCTATTTCTCTTTCTTAATTCTCATAATCAGACTGCCTTGCCAGCTGCACTATGCAATCACACTTAAGTAGGCACATAAAAATCAGTAGAAACAATGCTTTGGGTTGCTCCAGCAACCACAAATGTTTCGAAAAATGCCCCCACAAGCATGTCAGCGAGACCATATTTTTCAGAGTATGGTTTGGAAAGCACAGACAGGAAAACCAGAAGAGGATATATTTAAATGTTTTGCTGTTTGATTTATCATTTCTTTGTGCTAAACCAACACCTCAGTTCTATGCTGGTTTTTCATATCAGAAAGGAGAGAAGGGTTTAATGGCATTGTAGAGGGTAAATGACAAAGCAATAGGAATCAGGAGTAAGTACATTTTCACAGTGTTAAACTAGAGTGAAGCCAGCTGTGAAAATAAGCATATTCCCCAATACTCTCTGGCTTTTTGTTGGGATCAGAAAAACCGTGGATAGCTCACAAATGCAAAAGTTGCACTCATCCTCACATACACATCCTTTTTTCTTCTTTTACCCTCTAGAGAAGTTAATTTTTAATATTCTTCTCTATGTCTGACCACGTGATTACAAGATTAATTTGCCCTTAGGCCAAATTCACTTAACGTGCCTCAGGAATAACCAAGAAGCCTGACTAGTACCCCGTACCATTTTTTTCTGGGTTGGATGAAGGGATGGCTGTCCCTTCCTGTCCAGAAGCAAACATATGCCATCTCTGCAGCTCAAGGCCCAAAGCATTAAACTCAACTGAAATCAAGAGTGCTTTAACTTCATGCTCCAGTCTCTGATTCCTGCTGGTGGAGGAGCTGGTTACAGCTCTGGCTGCTACCCTGGCTATCAGTGGGGTGATACTCTCCCACCAGCATGCCAGGCACACTGCTGGGAGAACGCTCTTTATGCATCCTCTGCTAACTTCAATAGCTCATTTGTGACCTCCAGCCCTCTTATGCCCCTCTATGACTGGTAGCAACTTTACTTCATCAACCATTCCAAAATCTTCCATCAAAATGCAAAATTTTTTAATAAAAGCAGCTCCAACTGAATTCTGTGTAGAAGGTTTTACATAACCCTAACTGCTTTGGCCATTGAATAGTTTCAAAGATAAAATTCAAGACTGTACCAGACATGACAGGTCATAAACACTGCTATGTTTAAATGTAAGCTTAGACAGGTATTTTTGGTCATTCAGCCTGTGCTTTTGGCTCAGAATGCATGTCTGTGGGGCAGTTCAAGGACTAGAATAAATATTACTAGCCCACTAGAAAGTACAGCATTCTGGTACTTCTCATAGCAGAAAACACCAACACTACTGCATACACATTCAACACAGACAGTAAGTCCTTGTTTACAGGTAAAAATCAAGCAGTACGCTAGAAATTTTACAGGGCACTTTTTATAGCTTTATCAAACAAAAATATTAAATACACTCCTGTTGAAGTTAATTTTAAACCTAAAGAGGCTCTGAGAAAACACCAGAGCAAGTTTTGCCCTCACTCAAACCAACAGCAGCAGTGCAATCAGCACACTGGATTAACAATGTAGACAGCAAAGGGAGAGACACCCAGAAGTATTAAAAAAAATATTTGTTTTGATAAAAATAGAAAGGCAGTAAAATTACAAAACATTCAAATTCCTACTAAATGCTTATACATGAAAAGGTCATTTTTATGGCAAGAAGTCTTTGAACAGCAAATATACATCTAATCTTGAAATGCTATCTTTCTAAGTGAAATGGAGTTCAAAAACATACTTGGTCCAATCCCACTATACACAGTTTGAAGTCATCAAATTGGACAGCAAGATCTAATCACTTCATTGTAAAACAGCAAACTATTATTAAGTACTTATCTTCAAAAGCTTGCCTTGTTGGCAGAATTAACAAACTTAATACAAAATAGTTAATCTGCCTAAAAATCTATTAAAACAGACTAAATTTTTCTCAGATAAGGAGGAGGGCTTTGTAAGAGTCTTTTGTTTTGTTTAAATTAAAAAAAAAAAAAAAAAAAGAAGGGGAAACTATAAGACATTCAATATTCCCAAAGGCACTAATTTGATTAAGGGAAAGCATTTTAGTGCATCTCAGTTCATAGTATAATGTATAAAGAATAGTATTATATTGTAGGTATTTTGCCAGGAAAATATCTTTTCACACTTTAAGAGTGCATATTACTGAAGGTTTACTGACAAATGAGATGCTGAAAAACCTGGGCTCTGAAGTTCTCACTGGGAGAGCAGCTGAAATAGGATTCTACCAATGAAACATTTCATTCAACACCAGCATACAAAAAAACCTGATATTATGGTTTTGTTTCAAAAAATACTGATCCTCATACAAGCTATTTTCTGTGCCAGGTACAAAACCACATCTTCAGAAAGTGATCATACACTTGTGCTCAAGAGTGTTTTGGTCAGGATACAACATACAGCGTTTTCGTCCTTCAGCATGGGAATCAAACCCTGTGAGTTTTACTGCACTTTTACTGCAGTGGAAGGACATGGCTGGACTCAGCTTTTGTAAGAATTAATCCCCTTTTCTTGAAAGAATAAAAATTTTTAAATTACACTGTCCAAAAATGTATCTTCTCAATTTACATCTGTCATTCAAATGCTAAGGGAGCCAAAATCTCAGAGTGCTTTGTTTTACTATGGAGACAATTTTTTGTCTATTTAATGTGTCAGAATAAGAGTCTATCATTTTCCCATCCTATCTTTTTGACTTTTACTCTGAATTTCTAAATCCTTCTTAGAATTAGTGAAATCCTTTGCTTAGAATGAATGATCAATATAAACTCCAATATAATATAATCAATTGTTGATTAAGGTTTTGTATATTGAAACGCATTGCAAATTCCATGTTTTGAAAAAAGAGACTTCTATTCCTCCAAAGCCCTCCACAGAATTAATGTAAAGAAATGCAAGTATTTCAATGACAATACAGATATGCTATTTATGCAATCATCCTGAGTATGTTCAAGAACAATATATCCAGAAAAAAAGATAACAGAAATATTGAAAGTGCAAAGATATGCAGGGGAAAGATTCAAGGGGAAAAAAAATAACTAAACTGGATTCCCCTCTTCACTTTGCAGAAAGTGAGATGCATAAGCATAATCTCTGTCCAATTGCTCTCATACCTCCAAGTTCCTTCATTTTCTCAAGAGCCTTTTTGCACCTTTTTCGAAGTGAAATGAAATGCTACTGCCTTTCAATCTGTCATCCAAGAAAGATCAGTCCTATATTACAACATCAGAAAATGCAAACAATGATGACAAATATATACACAGATCATATTTATATTTAATAGGACTATATACATCACAAATTTACATACTCGATACTCTCACCTATGTATTTTTATATATATTAGAAACAAAGAAGAAGAAAATAAGATTGTCTGAGAAAAAAGCCACTACTGAAGTAAATGGAGAATATATGCATTTTAATTTAAGGAACCTAAGAACCCATCCCCACACTCTTTACAGTTTTACAGCAATTATGCACAAGGTTTGCATAAACACTTCAAAATCATCAAAAGCTGTTTTATCAAAACAGCACTTAAGTTTTACATATGTTTCAACACAAATTAGTATTCAGAATTAAAGAGCAAGTTGGTGAAAAAAAAGGATGTCAGCTGTCATTTTAATCTGTAACCAGATATAGAAAATGGACATGAAGAAGGAAGGCAAAGACTGGGCCAAAGTGATAGAAAGGTTCTTTCAAAATACTTTTTGTAATTTCATTATCTTATTAATTCTTTCACTGCCCTAGACTTCTAGCTACTCATGATGCATTTTATCACTAGCAGAAAGGTTGAATAATAATTATTATAGAAGTAATGTTATTGAAACCATGATGACTCAAGGATATTGCAAAGTAAGGACAACAATAATATGCTGAATACTAGAGACAATAAAAAGACACATCGATGCAGTTGAGTTTTCTGCAGACACTTGCAAATGACAACTGTATGGTAAAACTATGCTCTTAATTTATAGCCTTAAAAAGTTGAACTACAGCAATGAAATAATTCCTTGGTAACGTAGAGACACTCAATACAACGTCAGTCCCTGACATTCATGGGCACATTCTGCAGTAACACTGATGTCCTGATTGTCAGCATATTCCTGATACAGAACCATACAAATCTGTGCAACAGGAACACTTCTATGAGTATCGAGACTTGATATCTTTAGGGAAATTCCTGGGCATGCTAACTATAATCAGCACTAGCAGTTATTTTGATACAGGCAATTACTGATAGGAATGCCAAATGGAAGGACTTGAGTTCTCCAGCAAGAAAAGAGCATTGCTTTTCTCTCCTAAGTGAGCAGAGATTTCTCTGAATGCCACCGTTCTCAAGATGCTGGCTTTGAACACAACATCTTCACAGAGCCATAGGTTTTCAGGGGAGTGGGTGATTCCAACACAGTGGATGGGCTTGAACACCACATGAAGCGGTGGGTTTGAAAAAGATACTGCCCGTCCCCCAGACTGCAGCTAAGAGTCTGTACATATTTATGAAAGGCTGCAGCCAGATGGCCAAATTTCAGATGCCTCTCTCAACACTGGAGTCCTTTCACTCAGTCTTTTTTATTTCCAATTGAAAAAATAATGCAAATACACGTACTGGTTCAGCTGTTTTACTACAGCATGGAACTTTCATTATGCTTGCCAGGCTAGTATTTCAGATACATAAACAGATTTCAAGCATAGCTCTTACCACTATTTTAATACTGCTTTGACAAGGTTTAAATACACTTTAGCTAAGTGACAAAAACTACAGATTGCACACAGTTACACAAAAAGACTGTCTTTTGATCCACTGAAGTGATAATACATGGAGGATTCCATATGCAAACACCATCTATTTCCTAAGGAGAAGCAAGAATTTGAGGGAAGGAACTCATTATTAGAAGACAAGACCAGTCCAGCCAGAATAAGTCTAGCAGTGAGTGACTCATGGTTGCCAGTCAATAGATATGAAAATTACTTGTTCATGAACTGCTCAAATGTTCCTAACTTCAATAGCTAAGGGCAATACAAAGCTATGAAAAAAAAAAACCAACAAACCAGCTGCAAATACATCCATTTTCTGAAATAAGGAAGAAAAAAAATTTCTACCATTTATTTCACTTTACATGTATATAGAATCATAGAATGGCTTGGGTTGGAAGGGACTTCAAAGATGTAATGTAGTGCCAACACCCCTACCATGGGCAGGGACACCTTTCACTAGACCAGGTTGCTCAGAGACCTGTCCAACCTGTCCTTAAACACTGCAAGGGATGGGCATCCACAGCTTCCCCTGGCAACCATGATAAACTAGAAAGCAATGGTTTCATCTGTTATATTAAATCCAAGGTTTATGTAGTTTAACAAGGTCTCTTTTGGACAGGTAGTGTATATATATACCAGCCTCCACTGAGAGCTAAGGGAAAAAAATGACATAGGAACTTCCAATCACTGGATTCCAGAGGTATATTGCAGACGTGAGAATTTTACTTACTTCTGCCATGCTCAGCAGTACAAAACAGACAAGAAACACGAGTGCTGGCATGCCATTACGCCATAATGCTGCTGTTTTAGTTGCTTTAGCACAGAGTAAATAAAGGCATCAAATGTAGTTTTTTCTGATTTCCAGCAGTGTTACTTTTCCTTTTACAGTGCTACGCACAATACAAAAATCTGCCAGGTATTTAATTATTGAAATAACCCAATCTATCTTCCTCAGTAGAAAAACAATGATATGAAAGAACAGGAAGCAGAACTCCTTTGAACACTTTCTCCTGAGGTTGTCAGCCTTGAACTCACAGCTAAGCTACCTCATAGCTATCATTACCAATGTTTAATATTGCATTAATTCATGATGAAGAAGAACATGGTACTCACATTTCTTTGACTGTCCAACAGGTTTCTTCTATCCTAAAGACATGATCACAAATGTGTCTCTTTTCCAGGATTTCCATGGAGGACGGTACTGCAGTTCTATGTGCTCTTCAACTTAAATTTGTGCCTTACTAAGTAACATAGACAGGTATGTACTAGCCCAAATCTGGCCTTCTTCAATGGAGAATCCAGAAAGATGGAGTGCCTTACCTGATCATTACTTCATCCACTGCCATGGCTGGAGGGACTGGGAGGGACTGGAGGTGCTTTATCTGATTTCTCAAGTCCACTTCATCTCTCAGAACTGCCCTCAAAATATCTCTAACAAAAATATCCCCCTGCCAGATAACTCTTCAGCACAGCATCTGCTATTAGAAGTGAAGGCACAGCTCTCAGCACATCATCAATTCTCCAAGTTATTTCACTAAAAGCACGATGCCTGCAAACTAGGTCCAACAATACTAAAGTTTCTCACATGTAGCCTTTCAGAAGGGGAAAGGTACTTTAAAAAGTTATGCCTCTTATTTCCACTGTTAAAACCAGCCATTGAGGTTACCAGCAAAAAGGGGTGAGATCAAGTCACAGACCCCATTAGCAAGTCTGAGCTGCCTTGGTATGCGCTTGAGAATGTGCACAGTTCTGTGCTAGTCAAAGTTCAGACACTACAAATTTCACAGAAAGTAGAACACCAACAGCTGCAACATTTATTCCCCAAAAAGTTATAAGGAACATGAATAAAAAATAAAACAAAAGTCATACTATTGTTCAATATCACAGTTTTCAATGGGAAGTACAATCATAGTATGGGAGCACTTTAAAATTTATTCTGAAACTGTCTGGGACAACCAGAGGCATGGTGAAAGTGAATGGTAAGAGGAAACCAGGTGAAAAAGTATGATAAAACCAGCAAGACTAAGTGGAAGAAAGTTCCACTGGACGGAGATATACTAAGGAAGCAACATTACAATTCTTATTTCAGGAAACCCAGTATACAATAAAACAGTTTCTGAAGGAATGCCTTGGGCTACTCAGCAGCAAATAATAACTACTAGGTAACAGGGCAATATTTAAATAAAATCTAGGTAATTATTTGTGTAGCTGTGTGTGGTCAGACCTGCCAACCATCACAAACTCCTCTTTATAAATGTTCAATGTTCCTCTTTATAAATACTCAATTATAAGTAACAATATGCTAAGGAACCATGCTTGCTATATTAGAAGAGTCAACTAAATAGTTTTTCTGAGGGATTTTCCAACAACATGCAACAGGCAGGCCTACTGACAGGAGATTTTTTTATTTCTAAATAAAGGAAACACGAAATGCCTATTATTTTATCATCCCAAAAAAGCAGAAAATCTTGTATTTCCATAAAGCATAAGACTTAATCATTGGGAAGTTAAATCCTTTAACTTCAAGGGAACAGTGGTTTATTAGGTACACACAGTGCTTAGAAAGATACTACCCCAGCAAGGACCACAGATGCTAAGACACTACCTTAATTTTTTTTTTAAATCTGGCAATAAATCATCAATTAAATTTTCTTTCCTGGGCTTAGGAAAAGATCCTTAGTGTTTTGAATTATTAAAGTATTTTTAAACCAAAAAAATATGAAAAAGTAAAATGTTAAGGACTTATTTTAAATTACAGATGTCTATACGCTGAATTCAAGGTGCTGAATTAATAGATATGAACCATTACGCTGTTTCTCACTTAACAGAAGAAACACTCCCACATTACAGCTAAGAAGTTTTTCAACATAATCTGAAGCAGGTTCAATCCTCTCTTTCCCTGTTATATTACGTTTCTCAGACATAGACTTTTTCCAAATGGATTACGTAAACATCACTGAAGTGCTAGAAAGTAGCATTAGACCTCCATTTCCACCCCACCAAAGAGCAATCCTTCTCTATCGACAATCCTCACTTTCTCTGATCAATCCTACGGACTTCGACCCTCTCCCACTTTCCTGGCCAAACCTGAAGTGCTTCTACAGTTTGGTGTTGTAAAACACAATTATTTTAACAGAAGAACTAGAACGTGTATGAACTTCTCTCTTCCTTCTCCCCACCAGTAAATTTCAAAATCTTGGGGAGGGAGGAGAAGATAGGGATGGATTACATCCAGCTGGATCAATTTTGTGATCCAACTCACCACAAATACCAATGGCAATGCAGGAGATAGAATGGTACACATTAAACAAGTTAAATGCTAGGTCAGTTTATACCCAAGGCAGAGCCGCACTCAACAGGCTTCCAAAACCCAAAAGGGACAGTCGGACATTCCTTCTGTTCTTCTGTTCCAGGAGCAACAGTAAAACCTCAACATTTGCCTTTCATGTGCAATATTCTCTATTAGAGCTGTGCATTCCCAGAGCTAACGGACACTTACCCCCACCAGGCTAAAATAAAAATATTAAAGTCCTCATTGGCAATTACGGACAGCTTAGTCTGGAGAGAATGCTAATTTTCCATGTAAACCTGAAAATAATATGGAAGACTAATAGCTGTAGGTACAAATCTCACAAAAAAAAGGTATTTCAAATTGTTCGCATTCTGCTTGTGATCTCACCACTACAAACTATTTGTAAAGAGCTGCAAAGAAGTTAAAATTAATATTCTGATTTACTTTTTTTTAATTAGGAAGTTATTTTTCATATGAAGAAGCCGACAGGTTTACCAATACCCTTTTAAAGGATTTTGTTGCAAAAAGCAGCAGCAGCATTTGTGCTAGTCATTTGCTTACACGTCTTATACTTTTCAACTTAGAAGTTTGCCACGGTGACCAAGTTTACCCATATAAAGTCTTACAGAAAAAAAAGAGGTTCCCATTCTTTTTTCATTCAGAAACATGTCCCAGTTTATCCTTATAGGTGAGATATCTTAAGTCATTAAACTGAAATTAAGGCCCCCAACTGTTCACTACAGAACCTGGAGTTGCTCATATGTGAAGGAATTGGATAAAGCCCTTCCTATCTGAAAGGACAGCTGAACATTTTTAGAACTGCTGATAAGACTGCACAATTATTTTGCTATCAAATCTGAAGTAATTTGGTTTTCCTAGTCAAAGCCTAACTCTTACAAGAACTTTCCAAGATGACAGTTTATCATATGATATATCAATGCAAACACATGGCATAGCTCAAAACCCAGTCCCCAAATGCTGTGCAACAAGACTTCCGACATAAAAGCACCCACTGAAACACAACTAAAAGACCAAAAGAGCTACTCTGTCCTTACCCTCAAATCATAATATCACTTCACACACACCCACACCATTTTTTTAGGGGGCAGGGAGAAAAACTGGCATTCAAGTGCATTAGGCAAATTAATTACTTTGATTTGGAGAAAACCATTTTCCATAATGCAGCTCAGTAGAAATATAACCAATCACTAAGGTTTCATTACACCTGTTTTTTTACCATCATATTTGCTAGTCATAAAATACATACCAAACATGTGAAAAGGGAGACATTCAGACAGCTAGAAGCTTTTTAACAAAGCATACTCTCACACTAAAAAACGGAATCCAAATTTCAAAGCTGTTGTAGAAAGTCCTTTTCCCCTTCCTTCCACAGATTTTGGAGAGTCACCAGTAAGTTGCACACAAAGCAAATCTTTCCATCTTACTTTTAAGAAACTTTACAATAGTTTTCCCTTTTCCTTAAGACATAAAATCAGCAGAAGATAGTAATTAGATTCCTGTCCCAAAGCAGTATGAGTATTTAAATCCTCTAAATATGTAAGTTAAACATGTTCCTTGCATATATATTAAGGAGGAAGAAGTTTTACCAGCAAAATTCTTTATTCTCACACACATTATGTTATTCTCTTCATGCCAGAAGGTAGATAGATCTCCCTTAGGTAACACACACTGTCAGCAACAGAAGCATTGAAGCCACCGCTATGAACCACTTTAAAGCAGATGTATACAAAATACCACTGAACCTTCAGCACTAAGGCAACACTTGCTTTATCTTCCAATTTAATTCATTTTCTTCTTCAAATGTTTGTTTACAGTTATTGAAACCCTGCAAAAAAAAAGCCTCGATTATAAACGGTAAGAACTTTCAGTTGAAAAGTATGCAGAGTAAGGGCCTCCCTCAACTCAAGCAGTCAACCACTGCAATTTCCAGGGTCCTAATCTCTAACATGCAGTTCAGAGAGAGTGAAGTGGAAAAGAAATACTGTAAAGTAAAATCCCAATGGCATTCATACAGCTCAACATCAAGTTATGCGGACTCTGTTAGAAACTCATTGTTAAATTTCCCGTATCACTCAAATCCACTTCTACTGTTAACACCAGAAGGAACACGATGTGCACTTTTCTTCCTACAAACTGAAACTTACACTATTAACTATTGTTAATAATCTAAATATCTTAGTACAGTCAAATAATATGAGAAAGCAAATCCACAATGTTTGCAAACCAGTTTCTAGTCTTGTATACACCAGAAGTCTCAGTGCCCTGTTTTCACAGCTCCTAGGCACCACAAATTCGGTTCAGAACGGTGTTTTTTCACATCCTTGAGACCCTTAATTAAGCAACGTAAAATCTTTACAAGTTCTGCAGCCTTATCTACAACAAAGTAGTAAGATGTTACCTGCCAGGCAGATATTATTCTAAAAATACCCTCTTAAGGCAGGAAAATAGAAGAAATTTTACACAAGAGATTTCTAGTTCATCACTATTCAGTTAAGTACAGCTCAGTGACAGTCTAGGAAATCACTAACTACACTCAGTAAATGCAGAAAATAACAACCTTTAAATGAGGTTTAAATTAAATGAGAGTTAAACAAATTACCCATTTGTCATTAAGAGCAATGTCTTTAGCTTTCTTATCTATACACCGTGCTTTCCATTACAGTGCCAAGCGTTAGTAAAACGTCTGAATTAGAAATCAGATGTCAAGAAGATGGTTATTCGCTGCAGCAGCAGCAGAACCAGCCTCAGCTTGGGCACCACGGCTGCTGCTCTCCTCCCTCGCCAGGTGCCTGAGGAGGGACAGGCAGGCCGACCGGTGCTGCCCACGGCTGTGAGCACCGCGGCTCTTCTGACAAAACCAGTTCAGACACTACAGACACGTTTGTCTTCCCAGCACTGACCTCTCACAGGTCTCCTGATCTCGCAGAACAAACAAATGAACTCAGAGGCCAAGGCTGCCGCGGAGAGCCGCTTTTGCAGAGTGGCCGGCCCGCACCGATCAGGTCCCGTGGCGCCGGGGACGCGGCAGCGCACGGAGCCAGCAGGAGCAGCGCCCGGCGGGGCTCCCCCAGCCCTCGGCGCTGCCGCCCTCCGCGCCTCGCCCCGGCCGCGCCCGCCGCCGCTCACCCAGCTTGCCGCGGGACTCCTCCAGCTTCTGGATCTGGTTCTCCAGGAACAGCACGGCCACCCCGAAGACCAGCACCGCCAGCAGCTGCAACTTGGGCGGCAGCATAATCCTGAGCAGCCCCATGAGCAGCAGCAGCAGCGCCGCCCGCCCGGGATCACGACATAACGCGGGGCCCGGCCCGCGGGGGCCGGCGGGAGCCGCACGGACGGCGCGGGCGAGGAGGCACGGAGAGAGCACGGCCGGGGGCGCGGACAGGGCCCGGCGCCGCCGCTCTCACA
>NW_024581108.1:11588720-11650628 GCF_017639235.1 Corvus kubaryi
GGGCGCTGACTCCGCCTCCCCCTCTGAGCCGCCGGAGCGAGGCGATGTCCCGCCTACATGCGTCCCTTCGTGATTGGAAGGCGCTGCTTGAAGTCCCGCCCATCCACCCATCCTCGGTGGGCACCGGCACCGCGGCCCCGGGGAAACGCACAGTACTATTGGTCAGACCGGCTGTCAATCACTGGGTTGGGCCGCTGTGCCGGTTGGCAGCCGTTCCCGGGAAAGGGGAAAGGGCTTTATTCAGGCTTGTTTCCGCAGTGCCTGACTAGCATTGGGGAATGGTAGTTCTAGCGTCGCTGCGAAGCACTGCTCTGAATAGACTAAAATATCTTTGCTCTAGAATTCCAGAAGATATTCTGGATTAGCTGTTTCTGCTTGTGGTGCCGGGGGCTGGGAGCAAGTTCAGTGTTCTCCCGCATCAGGCGGTGTTTCGGTCACCCGCGATGGGTGAGGTCCTTCCCCGGCCCCCGGCGGCGCTCGCAGGGGCGCTCCGGCACCAAGATGGCGGCGGCTGCCGAGCTGGGGGCGCTGGGGCGGCGCTGGCTCTGCTGGCTCCTGGGGCTGCAGGCGGTGAGAGCCGGATCCGGCGCCTTCGCGCTCGGGGCTGAGCGTGGCTGCAGTTTCTGAGAGAAAGAGAGCGGGTGTGAGGGCGGGGAGGGCGGAGTGAGACGTGTCCCAGTGCGGGAGGCGCGGGCGCCTCTTCCTGCTCCTGCGGCCGTGGCCGCCTCTTTTGCTTTCCGTGTCGGAGGCTGGGCTCTGCTTCTGCCTTCTTCCTAAAATAGTTTGTATTGGTGCTGCCTTTGTTTTAATATAGTAAATTATTTGGTGTGAAAACAAAGCAACAGTGTAACGTGTATTTGAAGTCAAAGCTTTGAAGGAGAGAATGCTGATGAAGTGAGGCGCGTCACTCACTAAGTAGCTGAAATTATCTTGTTCTGATGGGAATTTACCTTCTGAAGTGCGAGGATTTCTTTCCAGTCCCAATCAGAGACATTTATTATGATTAGTACATTTATTGTTTCAGGATAATATGATAGTTAAGGTACTAAAAATTGAGGGAAAATATTAGGGAGAGAAACCTTCTATTTATTCTTTCCTGTACCTCTCTGTCGTTTTATTCTCAAGATGTTTGGAGCTTGCTATGTAACCAAAACTGCTTGAGTGAGGAATTGCCACGTAATGGAGTCTTTACTTACTTTCATACACTGTGTTTTGGTTGGTTCTTTCTCACACAGACACAACCCGAAAAAAAGTCCTCAGGAGACTACTGGCCTTACGTTTGTGGATTGTGTAGGGGTCTGCTGGGCAAACGTGTGAGGAGCAAGGCTGCTGGAAGCAAAGTGACAATGCCAGTAGCTCTTTTACTGCTCCAAGGTGAACAGATCCAAAAGTGGTGAAAAGATTACAATAAAGCTTCAAAGGGGTGGATGGCAAGCAGCAAGGTGCAAGAAAATTGTTTTAGTTGCTATGCTCATTAATTTAACAAGTGAACAATAACTAGAATGTAGCTTTGGCTGTGTTTGGAATGCTCTTTAGGGGCTTTTTGTACTACTGTGCCATTGTTGTATTTGTTATTGTCAGTATCCCTCAGAAAAGATAAATATTTTAAGAAGATAAATACAAAATACTTAAAAATTAAATACCTTAGTAAAAATACTAAAAAAGATAAATTATTCCAGTAGAACAGGGTTCCATTTTTGCTTGTCTGTTGTTATACAGTGTTCTGTAGGAAGAAGAAAAATAGCTTTCTGCCTGACAGAATAATGTTTTCAGAATAGTTTTTTCATGTATTATACTGCTCTGTTCATGCTTTAACTCTTTTTTTTAGCAGATACAGAGAAACAAAATAATGAGGCACCTAATATGTTTTCTACCAATTCCCAATCCATGATATTTTCTGTCACATAAGTGACCTGTCTTTCCTTCAACTGTAAGTTGGCCACTTCAGCAGAGGAAATGGGGTTTGTCTCTACCTTACTTGAGTGTGCTGCATGGATTAGGTGATATGTGAATGTGACAAGAAGTCTGTTTTGCTGAATGACAAACTTAGTTTTTCTTCTTTACTTTTCTGTTTGGCCCAGCATAACTTTTCTGAGTCTTGTTCTGTTATCATCCAGTTGAGTTTGCTGGTGCCCTGTCACTCATCTCTGAACACAGCGGTGCTGATTGGTTTTTTTTGGTGTTTTGGCTGTAGCAGGGTTTGCCTGAGGTCTTTTACCCAGCATGAAAAGCATCTGGGAAAGCTGCCTTCTTTCTCTCCTTTCTTAATTTCCTCTCTCACTTTTTCCCCTCCAAAGCAAGCAGCTGGAAGGGAAGATTTTAAGCCAAAGTGTGAGAAATCCATGTGTAGAAAAGTGGGAATGTGAACTTGCTACAAGAAAGATATTGAGGTGCTGAAGTGAGCCCAGAGAAGGACAGTGGAGCTGGGGAAGGGTCTGGAGCACAAGTTCTGTGAGGAGCAGCTGGGGGAGCTCAGCCTGGAGAAAAGGAGGATCAGGGGGAACTTACCAGTCTCTACAACCGCCTGAAAAGGAGGGTGTAGCCTGGTGGGGGTTGGCCTCTTCTCCCAGGTAGCAAGCGATGGGGTAAGAGAAGATAGCCTTAGGTTGCACAAAGGGAAGTTTAGATAGGATATTAGGAATAATTTCTTCACTGAAAAGGTGGTCAGGCACTGAAATGGGCTGCCTAGGGAAGTGGTGGAATCACCATCTCTGGAAGCATTCAAAAGGCATGTGGATGTGGCACTTGGGACAGGGTTTGAGGGTGAACACCGTGGTGCTGGGTTAATGATTGGACTCGATGACCTTAGAGGTCTTTTCCAACCTTAGTGATTCTATGAGAACAAAACCCAAATATCATTTAATTGTTGTGATTGGTTGCATTATTTTTGCTGCCCATAAAAAGCAGAACCGGTGTTTTACATAGAAGCCATGTAATTGAATTGCCTGTTGTAATGTATTGCTAATAAATCAGAATTGCAGGTTTTTATCTGCACTTCCATGTAGATACAAAAATGCTGCTAGCAAGGATTTTCTTGCTATTTTCTAAGCCCATGAGAGACTTTTCTCTCTCACAGAAGAGGTAGCAGAATTATGTAAACAACCAAACACCTGCAGCCTTGAAAAGTCTTGTTTATAGTATGGTCGGAAAATATTTTGACAATGGATGTTTTAGGATTTTAGCCAATCACCCCAAGGGGTGGCTGATCCTTTTCCAATTAGACTATGAAGAAAAAAGTCTATAAAAGAGTTTATAAAATAATTAAATCAATCAATCTTGCTGCACAATTCCTGCCTGCTGGATCTTCTCTCCTCCTCCTCCCTACGGCTGCGGGACACGGTGATATACCCTAGGGCTTAGGGCTGCGGTAATACTTCCACTTACATTATATGCAATTTTCTTGTACCATTAATGCAAACATGAGATTAAAATCCTACCGGTATGTCTTGTTGAGCAGTTTGGTTAATTTCTGGTTGTGTTTTTCCCAAGCTTAGCTGTTACATTACTTTCCAAGGGTGTTTTCAGTGATACGAAACTTACCGAAATTGTTTTTGAAGAGGAGGCTTTGGAAAGCTGTAGCTGATTCATTACCTTTGGGTTTTCTTCTTAACTTGGAATTAGCAATAGGAAAGCAGTAGAATTATCAGAAGTGTATATAAATAAATTTTGGCAGGTCTGATACCTTGAAATGTACATACTATGAGTGTCTGGAATTCCCTGTTAGTTTAAGACCCTTCTTCAAAATAGGGTGGTGTTTTGAACCCTTGGGCTGACCATTTAGGCATTTTTGTAAAACAGTCACAAGAGACTTACTTGTTCTCTGTCATCACTGAAGCATTTAAAGTCGTCTTTAAAAAAAATAAAAATTAATACTAAAGTGTAACATTGTATTGACTTTCAGGTAAGTGTTTATGGAGCACAGTTGTCATCAGAAGCTTGCAGAGAGCTGGGCTTCTCCAGTAACTTGCTGTGCAGTTCTTGCAACCTTCTTGGGCAGTTCAATCTGAATCAGTTGGATCCATTCTGCAGGGAGTGCTGCCAAGAAGAAGCTCAGCTGGAAACTAGAAAGGTGAGTTTTGGACCAAATCCCTTGTGGAATAATTTAACGTGTTATGTTTATGAAATTTTAAATTCTAAAAAGTATATGAGAATCTGGGTTATAATTTCAAGAGGAAAACGCAACATTTATTCAAAGCCCAATATACATCTACACGGTCTAGATTGGCAGACTTGCCATACTGCCATAAAACCTGTACGAACAGGGGAATCTTTGGTTCTTTGGCAGCCCTTCTCTGCTGTGACGTGACCACATTTGGGAACTATATCCAGCTTCTTTTAAGAGGAAGATAAATGGGATTTGGAGAGGGCAAAAGAAGAGGATAAGGAGAGTGATGCTTGATGACAGCTCCTGCTTGGTCATTGACCCATAGCATAATGGCCAGGATAGCTTAGTGCAGTCCTGAGAAACAAAAGGCTGGCACAGCCTCCAGGTCAGTTCCTGGAGTGGCTCGAACCTGATTGAAGCAGGACTGCTCAACTCCACCCTGCAGTGGTGAGAACAGCTGGATATTTGGGGAGTGATCTCTCTCAGAGCTCATGCTTCATTAGACCTTTCGTTTATCTGTAGTAAATAAATATCTGTGTTCCTTAAGGTATGTTATCCATGAAGAATTTTTAGAGTTCTTGAAAAGAATACATGTTGTCTAATATGTGGTAATTTAAGAGTGTTCTAGAATATAGTGAAGACAAATCAGGAAAGTAGACGTTTAAAGGAGGAGAGATGCTGAAATTATTTTTAATGGTTAGGAGATAGTGAAATAACTGACAACATGAAATTAATGAGGAAATCTAGCAGGTTTCTCCCATGAATTAAATTCAGCCTAATATATAAAAACAAAAGTCTGCCTTTAATTTTTAATAAAACCACTGATTACAGTGTTTGGTACAATATATTAAGTATCAAGAAGCAAGTGTTTTAGATTGGAAGAGAATTAATAATTAGTAGTTTCCTAATATTGACAGACTTTAAAGCTTTTTTTTCCTACCCTCTTGCTTGGAGAATTTTTCATCTTACTCTGAAAAACTGCATCTCAATGTAAGATGTTTGACTTTCTGATTAGCAGCCTGACATGTTGCTGAGCTCCAGAGCAGTGGTGCTCTGGGTTTTGCTGAAGCTGTGACTACATGGTTGAACATCCTCCAAGTACATGAATCTTTTTTCTCTGAGCCGTGATTCCAGTATGTGATGTAGCTTGCTCATTATGTGAGCAGGTATCGCTTCCCACGAGGGGGCACAGCAGGTTGGTTGTCTGTGCTACAAACAGACTTGCAAACTACTGGAGTTCCAGGACAGGCTGCAGGTTTTAATTTAATTCTCTTTGCAAGTATGTGGCAAATACTAGAAACAGGGAAAGCAAGAGTTAGTTTATTGCATGACTTGTGCCTGAGTTCTAAATGAGAATTTAAAATTAAAGGTAATAGCACATCTATCTGGGAATTTTTATGCAATTGCTGCTTTTCACAAATGATCTGTGAAATACCCTCGGGCCTAAAAATACTTCATGCTGCATAGTATCAGTGCAACCTCAAATGAGATGTTCACAGATTTGAACTGTTTCATAGCCTTGAAAGAAGTGTATTTATTAATCCTGCTCTTGTTACTGGTCCAGTAGTTTGTGAATTGACGTTGTGGAAAATAGCTGTGAGATATTCTTGTTACACAGAATTTGTCTTCCTCTGAACTTCTGCTGACACCTGTCCAGTGAAATATTTTAATTACTTCATAATTGGACTGTGAGTAAAATGAAAAAATGTTCTGGTTATTTTCTCATCCTCTAGAGATTTTGTATGCAGTCTCACACTAATTCAGAAGCTAGCTTAAACAGTATTGCTTTAGACAGCTGCAAGTTTTAAGCCTCACTCTGTCAGATGCAGAGTCCTGCTGGTGTGTAAAACATAGAAGGATGAAATGGAGGTGAAGCTAACTGTGCGTGAAATTGTAGTAGCAGGAGAGATTGTCCATATTTTGCAGTAGCTGAAAATAGCTGCACTCCATCTGCAGCTTCACTTAGGCTGTGTGATCATTTCAGACATAACTATAAGCATATCCCATTAATTGTATATATAATCTTAGATTTATCTCAACAATATATGCATGTCAAAATCCAAATTGATTTCAAAAATCAACTCTCTGATAAAATTTGCAATACATTAAATTTCACAGTTGCACTTTGCAGGATTGCTACAACCCATAAAAGTTACCAATATATCTAAATGGAGCTTTGAAAAATATATTTTGCTCACTAATATTTGTTGAACTTGAGCATTTTAAATTTCTACTGTCAAGTATTTGTCATGTTTAATGTTAAAGTGTTTGGTGACTTAGAAAACAGGACATCAGGTGTAATGACTAGGTGCTTCTTCTATTAAAAAAAACCCAAGAAAACAAAATGAAGGCTTTCTTAAAACTCCACCCTCTTACATGTGTAGAATTCCTAAATATGTGGTCTTATGAATTATAAGAAGGAATAGAAAAAGGTGACATTCTTGTTCAGACTTACATTTTAAAACTCAAAAAATAGTTTACAAAACTCACAGTAATTATTGGAAATAGAATAACTTGAAGTGCTTTTGATGCTTCAGGCTACTCCTGTGTGACCCAATTTACACTCATTTTTCAGATTTGTTTTTTTCTTTTCATTTCACTAATTAAAGTGCTATACTCAAATTGCTGTTGACTGCCTCCTTGTTCCGCCAGAGGCTCTTAAGTTGAATAGTTCCACTCTCATTGGAACTTCTGGTTTTCAACTCAATGGTTAAAAACAGAGAACTGCTTAGAATTCATTGACATTTTGGTGATGTAAAGTAAGTCATATCAATGCTTACAGAAATGAATTAGAATTTTAGTTTACTACTTCTAGCTGTTTCTCAGAACCTGCATCTTTTTCTGTCTTTTGATATGTTCTCTAAAATCTCTTGGCTACTTTGTAAAAAATCAAATTGTGTTTTTACATAACTGTATTCCTTATTTCTAACATGGTACACAAAAATGGTTCCAATTCATTGGTTTTCTAGCAAGTGTGACTTCAAAAATAGTGTGATTCAATGACAACATACTTTATTTAACATTCAAGTAAACAATCAGAACTCTGTAGGTAAGACTAATATGTCATACGATCTCCTTTCAAAGTTTGCCCTTAACTCAGTGTCCCATTCAGTTCATATAGGAATGATTTTATGGACTATATTGATAAGGAATTTGGGGGAACTGAGATGATATTTTTCTTTTTAATTGAGAAAGTCTCTTACCAGTACTGTTGCTTCAAAATATTATTCACAAACATTCCTTGTACTAAAAATGTGCTGCAATTGATGTCCTTCCTCAAGAACTTTACCATGTACGCTCTTTCCCTTCCCTAACATGTACGTGATGCTATTGGCAATGAAAATGAATGTTGACAAGCAGTAGTCCTAGATAAGGAAGGTGCAGCTAACTAGTCAATGCCTAAGACAGAAATTTACTGTCTTTTGTGTGGCTCAGATTCACCAAGTGTTCATCTCTGTCAGATAAACTAAGGTAAAATGCGTTATCTGTCTGTAATAGGGTAAGCGTTACCCATGAAAGAGCTCTATCTAATCTTATCAATGAAAAAAGTTAGGGAAGCTATAAATGTGAATTTGCTAAATGTGAGTTTCAGTTGTTGTTGTGCATCTGTGCTGGTGAATGGAATGGGTTTAGCTGATTAAGGCTGACCTTCATCTAGATAAAGTACTGGCATTTGACTCTACATTTGTTGAAGAAACTTCAAAAAGTAAAACTCTCAAAATAATGAAATGCGCAAGGTCAAATAAATATCTCATGAGCTCTGTTCTCACTGTTTTCTTTGCAACTCTAAGATGCTTTATTTTTTAACAAAAGCACAGACTGGAGAATAAAAGAGATGTTCAGGGATTCTACTTCTAGAGGTAAGTAGGTGCTTAGATGGAATCAGATGGTAAAGTCCAGAACTGAAACCTGACCTGTTAATTCCTGTCTGTACTCTTCCGCTTGCATAATTCTGACTAGGTCCAAGTGAGAGCCTGTATGTAGGAGCCCTTTTTCTGCCACCCTTCTCTATTCCACTCTGCCCTTCACCCCCACTCAAATTGGGTATTCAACACCACCTAATCCAGGCTACAGCTCCAGAGGTCTAAAGCTGATGGTTGCTCAGCTTCTGCATTTTCTCTTTCACCCTTGTGCCAGACCTCTTGCTCACACAACCTTACACCACACCAAACATTTCAGAGACCAAAGTTAATAAAAATAGGCTGCCAGGAGCAGAAGTCGTTTTGTAACTTTTCAGTGGTTATTGGATTTAAACAGCACAAATGTTTATAGAATCCTGCAAGGAGGATATCATTTAACACCAAAAATAGTGATGGATGACATATTTCCTGTATGCTGAAGAATGTAATAGTAATGCACAACTATGTTTTGTATGTACAGAATAAAAAGTCTCCTTTAAGTCTCCTAATCAAAGCAGAACTCAAAGTTCTGGGGATCTCCAAGAATGCAGATTATACAATCTTTCTTAGTAAATTATTTCAGTGCTTAAAACACCATCATTGTGATTTTTTTCACCCTTATATTCGGTTGGAATTTCCTTCCCCGCAAAGAAATGAGAGCTTTGATTCTGCTTCAGCTTTGTTCAGAGCAATTTGCCTGTAATACATATCACTAATCACAGGAGTAGCACTGATTCACAAAACTGGCATTCGACTGTTAGACTCTGTTGCCACACTCTTATTTAGAGTTAGGCATCTCCCTTCACAGGATAATGAGCTGTCAGTGGTAGAAGCTGCTTTGTTGCTAAATTTACTGATGACATCAGTTCAGTATGATGTGTGAGTGTAGCAATGACTTTCTTGGCTTTCTGTATTACAGAGCAGTAATTCATAATGTTCCTGGAAGTGAGGCTTTCTGACTTCTCCCTGTTAACCCACAAATTCTTACTCATGTTCTGCCTCCAGGAAAAGGAAAGACAAGAGTGATTTTGAAAATCTTGAGCTGTCCGTATAACTACAATCTCTCCCATAGAAAATATTTTATAGTTCGTATCTCAGTGTATATTCTTTTAAAGTTTTCTAGTTTAGAAGATTAGTTTTCTAATAAAAGTCACAAATGAAGTGCTAGTTAGAAGAGTTTAGGAAAAAGCAAAAGAAATTTTCAACAAAATCTCTTTTTGCTGTAAATTTCTCAGAAGAACAAATATTAATTAACCTGTTTTGCTTTCTGGGTGTGTGGCTGGAATACGGTAAAAATTAATTTGCATGCTTTCATGAAAGAGATCATTTACCCTATTTTTCAACAGTACCATTTTTCATACACCAAAGAACTTTGTCATTAAGAATAATAACATCTGTATTTTTCCTTAAATTTTTTGAAGTTGATAGGAGATGAGGAGCCATCTTCTGCAGACCTGCTTATATCAGAATATAAAATTAGAATTGCAGTGAATTTCATAAAAACACTGTTTACATTGGAAAGAGAGTTGTTACTAAATATTTAGTGGAAGATAATCTTGTACCTGAGGCAAGTGAAAATTCTAGAGGTTTAGCTGTAATCATAAGTTTGCTTTTCTGCTTGTTCTCAGAACTTAACTATATTTTTGAAACTGTTTGATACTAGGAGAGGACAGTATGTACATATCGGAGAGAATCCAGGTACCATAAAGTAGTTATTGACCCTTTTGTGGCTCTGCCTTAAAAGTCTGTTTCATTTCATGTTTTAAGACATGCTGGTACTGTATTTTTTTCAGCTGATTACAAACAGCTGTACAAATCCAGTCTGAATGACACTTTGTAACCTGTGTCAGGCAGCCTTTAGTCTGTAGTTAGAAGAAAGCAGCATGCAAAGCAAAAGTGTCTTAGAAGTAAAATTAGGTATAACTTGCTGTATTTTATGAAACTTTTTTGACACCTTTGATCTAACATAATTTTTTTAGGATCAAGAATTCTTCAATACCACTTTTTGCAGTTCAGTTTGGTCTGAATTCCTGTTTGGTTGTAAACATTAATGGTTACATAGCAGGAATGTTACTTTTCTTCTGGAGTCTTCACCGTGAGTAACTGTGATAACAATACTATATCAATGTATAAATGAAGCACTGCTGGAATTGTGTCTTGCAGAAATTGCTTCATTTCCCTTTCTAATAGCAAGTGAGATGTTTTCTTTCATGTAAGTTAAAGTTCCTTACTTTTACAATGCATATTTTTAACTAGCACAATTCTTATGTAAATGGTGTTATTCTGCTATAATTAGTGCTCTCCTTCATTGTTAAAGCAGACATGACCTATAGTGTGGTTTGTCTCTCTTCACTTGTGAAGAGCCAACCTGATTGCATCAGAAACAAGAGTTTCAGGTGCTTTCCAAAAACTTTTGAATGAAACTGAACTCAAGTTCACGCTTTGGAGAAGATGAGGGAAAAGTTCAGGTATTGTCACAATAACCTTAGAAAGCATTCTATTAGAATGTTGGAAAAAAAAGCTAAGTTCTTTTTGTAGATGCAGACATGAATCAGCCTGGAAATCATAACAGCACTTGTTTTGGATGTTAGAATGGACACTAGTAATCGTTTAGAGAGTCTATTTCATTGCTTTTAGTACTAAACTCACTTTCATGAGCACTAAAACAAGTGAAGCATTACTTTAAAATGAACTGACTCATGAGTTAAGCATTGTGTAATGAACTGACTCGAGATGTTTGTGCGCCTCCATGCTGAGTGATACGTGTCATTCTTATTAGTCCTTGAACACAGTGACTGCCTTCACAAGGAAATTTGGAGAACATCTGCTCTGGACAGAATGAGATGGTAGCAGCAGCACATATTAACAACTATGCTTTTGTGGTGGGCTAAGTGATGCAAATAAACCTGGGTTTTTTTGCAAAAGACACCTTTGTTTAGAGTTATAAATGAAGCCAGTTGATTCTTCTTTTTTTCTGGTCTAGCTGTTGAGATAGCAGCTGTTTGTCCCAGCATGAATCTAAATCTTTTTGTACCAGAACAGTTGGGTTTCAATTATGGCAGAATTACAAGCTCAGAATTTAGACATCAATGATTGAGCTGTTTTCTTTGTTAAATTTCTATCAGATATTGGCCAGGAGTTACAAACCGGGAGTAGTGAGTAGTTACATATTTTAGATTCCTACAGTGATCTTGTTCCATAAAAATACTTGTTGGAAGGAAAAAAAAAGACTAAGAGTAATTTGCAGTAATGAGAATTAAAAAATGCTTATTTTACTGTTGCCCTAAATGTTAGTGTACCTAGCTTATGATAGACTTACATAAAATAGGTAATTAGCTAGATAGAAGGCTATTTATTCCTTTGTCTACTTCTTCATACTGACTTCTTGATAGAAAAATGTGGATAACCGTCAGTATCAGAGAAAGCAGTATAAATGTTCAGTGGATTAGTGAGTGTACAAAGGAATATGTAAATCTAGGATTGCTGATAGAATTGTTGAACGTTTTTTAAAGAACAAGAAAGAGACATGGTAAGTGAAGTTTATAAACCATTATTCCATGTTTCCTCCATCTTTGTAATTACTTCATGTTTGAATTCCAGAGAAACTTTAATTATGCAAGCTAGTATCTGAGCTGTTTAGCACTGCTTTTTTTAATTAAAAACCTTTATTTGGGTGGTGAAAAAGCTTTAAAAAAATCTGGTATTTGTGATCTCTTGAGTATTGTTTCATAGTAGTTCTGGGTTTTAACAGTCAAATCTGAGGTTTTTATCTTAAATACAATGTTTAGTTGAAAATGTATCTGTAGTTAAGCAAATTTCTGAGATGCTGTTCTGAACAGATAATGCAGTGTAACAGTCTCTTTTCAGTTTCCCATGGAAATAATGATTACTGATTAGTTCACACCAAGAGAGAAGTTGTAACTCCCTGCAAATGATTAGAGTATTTTTTATGTTCTAATTCATAGTATTTAAGCAAATACTGAGTTGGACCTGAATTCAGAATTTGAATATTCAGAAATGAACATGTATTTCTGACTGTCCATAATGCCTCCATATGATGGGTGACGAAATGTTAATAAAATTGTCTTTGATATTTCTATATGATGTGTGGTTGGCTTTTTCAGAGTGGTTCATGAAGGTTACTTTTAATTACTTGTGTTCACAGTTCATATTTTAAGTGAAATGTGAATTTACTTAATTTCAGTAAGGTTATATTTTTCTATATCCTGACTTGCACATTTGTTATGAAAACACTGTCTAAAAGAAAATTAAAGCAGAGGTTTTAATTGTCTATGGAAGGTAATTAATTAAATTTAAAAATTTTAAATTAAGCTCATTCTGTCTGCTTATCTATAAACAGTGGGGTTTAAGGCTTAGAAGGATGTGATTTGGTATGCAGTATTTTATATATAGTATATATACTATGTGTAATATTAAAATGCCTAACTTTGAAGTATGAAGTTCTATTTTAGTAGCTGGAAAATCTGTTGTTAATTTATTTAAGATTCAGCAAACTACAGAACCATTTGCATGTTGCAAAAAAAATCGCAAAATAGTCTAAAAATATGACAGTATGCAAGATAATTAGGTGGAGGGTTTTTTAATTTAGATATTATATAAAATTGAAATTAACTTATATTTTAAGAAGATTGAGTATCATGCATAGATGACAGAAGTGATTGACATCTAAGTGCAAGTATCCAAGTTAGCCCAGCCTGTACATATTACTTCAGCTAAGGCCTGTTAATGGGATCTGTCCTCCTCTGCAAATACAATTAACTAAAATCAACCAACAGCCCAAATGAGAAGTCACTGCCTTATCTTTATTATAAGTCTTTCACTGTCCAAGTTAGGTTTAAAGTGGAAACCAAAGTTTCTTTTAATGAGATTTTGTTAGTATCTTTGGGAAGGAAGAAATACTTTTGCTATTATTAGCCCATAATTCCCATTGTAACATGTCCAATTGCATTTTTTAAAATGAAACTGTGCTTATACCAACAGTGTATCTCAAATCATCTTTATTTCTTTTTACATTTTTAGTATAATGAATGAAAATTATCATGTATATTGGGTGAACAGTCAGTTGCATAAAGCAGAGACAGGTCTGGGACTGTGATTCTGTCTAGGATCTTACTTGTAATTAGCATCAACAGAATAGCATATTGTCTTCTCAGAGAAAAATAGTTCATCAGATAACACACTATAAATAAACTAGTAATTTAGATTACTTTTGTCATTAACAGCATCTGTTTATTATTACAGCTTTATGCAGGAGCTGTCCTAGAAGTATGTGGATGAAAATTGGGAAGGTTCCCTCAAGTCCAGGGTAAGTAAAGCTACTAGTATTCTTTCAAATATGAAATACTGTCACAGCTGAATGACAAAATGTACTTTTAAGTACTATTACAAGTAGTCATAAATAGTATATTATATCAGTAAAGTTGCATTGATCTGAGACTCATAGAACTGGTCTCCAGTAACTGATAGATGAAATTATATTGTGCACTTACGGAACGACTTTATTTTCACAGATCCTGCCATATAATTGTTTTATCAGTGGATAATGACAGTCCACTAACGGGAATGGAATACAGTAGTGTAAAAGGAAAATCAGTACCATCAGTGTGTGGTGGGAGGAAGCTGCAGGAAAAGAATCTGTGAGAAATTTCAAACTGGACTTTGCTTATAAATTAAGGAAGAGCTTAGGTGATAGGAGTACTACGGTTATTTTTGGTTTTTTTCCTGTGATAATACTGCACTTTGGACATAGTTGGACATAAGTGCTAATCTAGCTTTAGAATTAAAAATTGCACAGACAGCATGTCTTCATCTACCATGGGAAGTATCAATACCTCCCAGTTTGAAGGCTGGCTGACAAACAGTGGGGGAAAAAGATGTTTTAAAACAGGTTACAATTTACGTAAGTTGTGCTGCTTTATACCCTTGCCTGCCACCTCTGCCCACACACAGTTGAGATGAATGACTACAAGACCAGAGCAAAGCTGTTTTCTCTTTTCCACCGTATAAAATGTCAAAATAAGAATTCTTCAAATGACTTGTCCTACTTGAGGGATGTGAGGAGATCAACTTTGTTAGCACAGGAGTCCATATTGTGTCCGTGACCGTTCAAATTTAGCAAACATAAAAACATTCCCAACTGTTGTTGCCCATTCACTCAGCTGCTTTATGGTTCTGGGTTTGTAACAGTTAAGTGCTCATTTGAGCCATAGGTTTGAAGGAAAAGGTCAACCTGTTAGCCTGACTCCAGCCTGCATTATGCCCTCAGTTACCTTCATGTGTAGGTCCTTGCAGAGAATGGCCCTCAATTCCTGCTGTGTGCACACCTTGAAACATGTTCCAAAGACTTGGAATGGTGCAAAAGGAAAAACTTGAAAATTGTGTGACTAGTTCTTTTTCCTTTCAATTCTTGGTTATCTAAACCTCCTCAAATATTTATTCCATTAATCATAAAGCTTACTTTTTAAAGTGGCTGGATAAATTTCATTGTTTTTTAAGTAGGATCTCTGTTTTGACTACCAGTTTTTACTTGGTACAGTAAGAATTAAAAAAGGACTGAGTAAAGCACTTAAATTTCTCTTTTTTCTTTTCATCACCAATTTCTGCAGCTACTCAATCTAAATTTATCTTCACCAAATTTACTGCTAGGGTATTAGAACAGGTTGGAAGATGGGATATCTACTAGAGGCATACTTAGAAATTTTAAAAAGCAGTAGAATATATTTTTCCAGCTGGTATTTGTCTTCACATTAGTATTAATCTCAGAATACTTAGATTTTGTCCTTTATTTTAACTTTTAACAGAAACAATGTTTAATGTCTCCCTCTTAAGACATTTACATTCAAGAAGTGTTTTTATTTCAGCTTTTCACTTGGACATTTGCTATGGACGTTAGGTTTCCTGAAGGTCATGCTGCTGTTTTTGAAGCATTGTCTTTTTAGGCTTCATTGAACTGTGTAGCCTGTCACTGACAAAGTCTCATCACAAATAACTGAATTCTTTTCCATAGCTTCTCTGAGGGTTTTGTTAAGAGTTTGTTTGGGTGTGTTTGGGTTTTTTCCCCAGAATATACACAAAATGGCACTGTTAATTGCAGGACTGTGTATGTATTAGAATTACATGGATTAGTGTATGTTACTCCTGTATGTAACTGTGAAGTCTTGACCTTTAAGTACCTGTGTAAATTGTTTTGTCACTTGGCTTAGTCCCACAGACTTGATGTGTCTCAGACTACTTCGGGATTATGATTTATTTGGCCAAAGGATGAACAGTGTTGTTTTGTTGGTTTTTTTTGTTGTGGTTGGATTTTTTTAATTATGAGATTCACATATTAAAGTAGTTAAGGATTGAAATGAGTTGAGTTAATAAAGGTTTGTAAAAGTTACACTGTTGGAAGAAGCTGTGGGTTGCTCACAGTTACTAAATGCAATATTCAGTGGTCCTTCTCTATCAAAGTTTCTTTCAAAATTACTGGTTATATAATCTTCAGATATAAACAGTTGCTGAATACACCTGTGTGCCTGAAATATGACAATCATTACATATGGAATATATTTGTATATACTAGGAAAGCAAAGGAGTGAGAAATTATGAAAAAAATCTAGTCCTCAGCAAGAGGATGAAAAAATCTGGTCATCAGCAAGATTATCTTAGTCTGGAACTGGATTTTATTGTTTGTAGTGTCACACCAAACTACTAAATGCTTTCGTGAAGATGGCCAAGGATGTCTATGAGGTTTTTCAGATACAGTTTCTTGTGATAAGTCTGATAACAGACCACATTTCTGTATGTCTCTTTTAAATTCAGTACTGAAATATTCTTACTGATAGTTTTCCCTTAAAAATAAATTGCTCTATTATAAATGCTGTACTCAAAAATTAATTCCTATATTACATATATTTTGAAGTTGTTCTGTATAAAACTGTTCTTAAATATTTGTCATTTAAAAGCACTCCATCGAAGTAGAATATTAAAAACCTCAGTGACAAGATTCATAGATGAAGCAACATCTTAATATACTAGGTAACACAAAATGTGACAGTTTTTGGCTGACATCCATAAAACTGAAACTCTGGAATAGCATAATGAATTAGCTGGGTCAGTGATTAATCTAGCGTATTTGTTTTAAGTTGACTTTTCAGTGGCAGCTGTGTCCTGTTCATCATGAGATAGGAGATTGTAGGAGTCTAAACACCATTCTTTCCAGTTTGTTTAAAAAACTGAATTAGACTGGGTTTTTTCATTGAACATTCCTTTCATATTTCTCTCCATTCTTTTTTTTAAATAAAATAATTCTCACCTCTCCCATTGCAACTCTTTTAGTTAAGAAATGGATGTGTTTCCAGCAGATCTGTTCTAGAAACAAGGTCCTTAATCCTTGAACTCCTGCAGTGTGCACTACATGAGATCCTCTGACTTCAGAGTCAGTCAGCACTATTATATCACCCAAGTTCTCCAAGTGTGAGGGGGATTCTTTTAGCTACTAAAATACAATTTCTTATGGGATTATATTGTATGAGGTAAGATCACTCATTTGCTAGTTATTTTAATCTGTAATTCATAAATACTGATGAAAGAAAGTTAGAAAATTATATTAACCTTAAATCTTGCACGGATAAAAGCATTACTAAAACTCTTGGTAAGAAATACGGATATTGTAGTGAGAGACAAGCATTGCTTTAACGTAATCTTTCATAAACAAATGACTCACAAATTAAAACAATACTTCCCTTCAGATTCAGAAATGTCTCTTGCCCAACTGCTTATGCAAAGTACCCCGTCATAGGGATTTTTTGAAGTTTCTTCTTCTGGCTTGATTGGAACTCTGTCTTGGATTCATTGATGAAAGCATGTGCTTTTTATAAAATCATGAACAGCTGCATTGTAACTTGATTAAGAGACTACAAATAGTTGTTATTGATGTGCCATATAAATTCTTAAATTTAAATTTTTATCTCAAACTGAGGTCCCCAAAAGGTACAGAGCTATAGTCATTAAAATGGAAATGAGTGCTTGCTGTGTGCTGTAGTTCAGTCTTTTTGCTAGGCTTTCATGGTAACTTTTGAAGCAGACTCATACCATCTTCAAAACTGCAGAGCATGTATTTGTCCCCAAAAGAAGTTATTAAAGGCTCTAAGGGAAGACATTAATGCTTTTGGCTTGCCCAGTGATTTACATATTCATATTTTTAGCAAATATTGCCAATTGTCTTAGCAATGCTTAGCTATTGGTGGCATTATTAAATGTTGGAATTTTCTGTCTTCATAAAATGTCCCTCTCTTACTCTACCTCTAATTTTGGTTTCTTTTTCATAGATTTAACACTTGATAATTGGCAGTGCCTCAATAAAATGTTTTTTTAATTCAAGTTCATTTTAGGTACAAAATGATCAAGTCTGTATGGTCAAGTCCTTTGTGCCTTTTTAATGTAAAATTCTGCAACATTATGCACGCAGTTGTGTCTCCAGTAAAATTTCTTATTTTCAAATGGCTTGTTTCTAATAATTCATGGCCAATCAAGCAGACTACCCTTTAGCTTATCTGAAGTAATATTACACTTGCTTTCTGTTTATTCAAGTTAACTCACAACAACTGTTTGTTCTGCTTGGGGAGCTGTGGTGTCATGTCCATTCTGGGTCAGGAATTTCTCTTATGCTGTGTCCTGCTGCTCCTAGGAGAGTAGTGCAGGGTGTGTGTGTGTGCATATACACAGAGTTGCCCTTTGGGCCACAGTGATTCTTAGATTCCTTAACAGTCTCCACTTAGAACTCTGGGATTTAATTCCAACAAAAGAGCTGACTTTCTTCTAACACCTCTTTGTTTTGTATCGAAACAAATGGCCATTGTAACAATAGCAGTGAGTTCTCCATTCTACTGTGTTCATAGGTACAGGCTGCTTTTAGATTTTTAAAAGCACTGTTCAATGCGGGCCAGGCTTTAAAATGCTCGTACGCACTTGATCGTTCTCTGACCTTGTAGTTGTAGTTGATTGCATGGCAATCCAGTCTTCTCTTAAGGAACATCTCAGGAGTGCCTTCCAACAGAAGTGCTTTGGTACTCATTGTGTATAGGAGCATAAGGTGAAGTGATTTTGCAAAGGTGTCTGGTGAACAGCTCTGACTTCTGGGCCGGTGTTTAATTCACCAGAACATGGGGTCATGGCACCAAGCTCAGAGTTCATCTTACAGAAGTCACAGTGGAAAATGCCTCTCCTGCTTACCCGTGCATGGGTTAGAGGCAGGCTTGTTTCTCTGTGGTGTGTAATTTCTAAAGCTGCTACAGAGAGGAGAAAATGGGGATAGCTAGGATAGGATTTTAGTATTAAACACCAAACTACTAAATAATGGTGGTTAGATGATGGGCAAGTACCCTTCAGACATAGAACTGTAAGAAGCATTGTTGATGTGAGGATATAGAGGGGAAACTGCTGGGGCAATGTGAAGGTGGAGCATATGCATCACATCCCATGATAGGCAAGTAGTCATGTGTTCCAAAATTTGCACTGTAGCTGTATCTGACATCCTAACCCCGTCATTTCAAAGGCTGCTGATTCAACTCAAGGACTGATTTTATGGAAAGAAAAAGAAAAGTGTTTGATGGGATAATCTGTGTTTTTAATGCATGTCAGTATTTGAGTTTCCCATTTGAGCTTCCAAAATTCAGAATATACAAATTAAGTTATTTGTACGTTGAGTGTTTTTCTTTGTTGCATTGCAAATTCAAGTGAGCGATGCTGAAAGTCACTATGATCAGCATTAGAAATAAATATGCCATAACAGAAACTAATTTTGTTCCAGCTGTCTAAAATTTCAGGAAAAATGTTCTGTAGTGCTTCAGCTTTCAGAAGATTTAGACATTTGACATTGATACAAGTGTGTAATAGCTACTTTTAATGTGGCAGAATGTAATGCTGCCTATAGAATACTTTCTTCTTCCACCTAATGCTGTTTCCACTTTATGTGAGCTTGTTCAGTCCAGCACTGCAGCCAGAGAACAGCCTCTCATGTCCAAAGGAGCTTTCATCTGTTGCTCAAGTAACAAATCCTCACACCTGTTACAAGCTTAAAGTGCTGTAACCTGAGGTCCCTCCCAAAGGCTATTTTTTAAAACAGTTGAGTTTCAGAGTTCAGATTTGCTTCAGAAACTTTATCCATTTTACTATGCTCTCTTACCATTCTGCAATTACCCACTGTACTGACTGACTCTTACAACCTGCTTTTCGTATAAAGCCCTAGAGACTGATTTCAGCTGTAGATTTAAGTTGAAGAAAAATGTGGAAAAAATCCTCAAGAAACACTTCAACAGTCTGTGGACTTAACAGAGAATAAGAAATTTCTTTGCTGCCTTTTTGCATGTCACTTTTGATGACAGCCAAGACAACATGTCACAAGGCCAAGGAAGTTGAAAATATGTCTTTGAGTTTAAATCAGAATCAAATTGCAGTATGTGAGCAAGTACTGGTTATTCTGGGCTATTTGAAATTGTTATACACAGCTTACAATATGGCATTAGTGTACAGTCCTGTAGAAAGAATAAAGAGAATGTCTCATTTTCTTCAGGGGCCTGGTACATCTGGCAGCTCCATGGGCCACTGGTATTTTTTTACCTTGTTTATACTGTGTAGTGGTTGGTGCAGAAAGCAGAGTATATGATTTTGATCTGTACTGGGAGCTCAGTGGAAGAGAGAAGAAAATAAGTGCCGCTCTGTCTAACCATGCTGAGAAAGTGTTAAGGTAACTGTCTGCAGTAATCTAAAGATAGGTATAAAGATGGCAGGGGCTATCTCTGCAATTACTGAGGAAAGCACTACACTTTGTCAAGCAGTATGAAACATTAGTCCTGAGGTTGCACTCATCTCCATGCACCAGCTGGATGCACTGCAATTTGTGAGAGATTCATTGTTGTCTAACCTTGAAAAAGCAGCTTTAACATGCAGCTGGCACCCTTGTAGGAGTCAGTCTATACTGACAGGGTTCACCCTTGGGGAGATGCTACTGACGTACTGCAGGAACATCCTGAATCCATTTAATGTCAATACAGACACTCAATTCAGCTTTTAGCACAACCTGACTGTAAGAAGGAAGAATGAGGACTGCAATTTTCTAAATAACTTTTAGAATTCAGACATTCATTAGGGTGAAGTGCTTCAAAATAGGGGATTATGCTCAGGATTGTCCTGAAATACTTCATATCGTCTTTTCAAAGTTAAGGTTAATGCAAGGCCTGGGTTGTGCTGTTAATACCTGCTGCCACGTGCTGCACGTGAGGAGTTGTGCAGCAGCAGTCCCCCTCAGACCTGGCCTTCTCTCCATGTAGCCCATAGAGCCGTGACACACACTGCCTTCAGGAGTGTCAAGAGAAGAGGAGATACCAGCTTCTCTTCCTGTTTTCTTGCCTTGTTTTCTTGCTGGTTTTCAACATGTAATCTCAGAGATCTCTGCAAGACAAGATTCTCTGTCTTGTTCACCAGAATAACACCTCGTCCCACAGTTTCCTGTGTGCCCTGTCCCCCGCAGAGCTGCAGTGTGTGTGGAGTGTGCTGATGAGATGGGTGTCACACTCAGCCTCCCTCACAAAGCTTATCCTCAGCCAGATTTTGATCGCTCCAACGCTTTTCCTCACATTTGCGTAGCAGCAGCATATGGGCCAGTCTGCTGAAGGCTGTCAGTTCTATGTGCAGATAAATTGTGTAACACAGTTGCACTGGTTCAAGGAAAATCCAAGCAGATAGAATTCTTTTTTGGATTACTAGCAAAAAGAGGTGTTCCTTTGGCATAATAAGTTTGGTATTATTAATTTTGTGAAGGTACTAAGATTTTAACATTAAAATATATTCTAAAGCATAATTAAAAAAAAAATTTGTGGAATACTAATTTGATGTAAATCTACTTTATGCAAGTAGGGAAGAACTTGATTTTCTTTCTTTCTTTTCTCCAAACCGTAGCTTTTGTCAGGAGTGATAAGCCGAAACTCTTCAGGGGACTGCAAATCAAGGTGAGTAGTAGCCTAACTTCTTTATTTGCGATGTTAGGAAGAACTAAGTTTGGTGAAGACCCCTATTTGCTAATCAAGTAATCCTTTAGCAGAGGACATATATTTGGATTGCCAGTGTGAATCTTTACAAGTTCTTGCTAGTAATATTGATTTGTTTACTGCTCAGTAATTGGTTGGTACTTATTCTTCGTTGGTGGTGAGGTTATAGTTTATTTTATTATTGTTTGGTTGGTTTTAATCCAAGAAAAAATTATTATTATAGCAGATGGGAGAAGAATCTGAGGAATATTTATATTTTGTTCTTACTTTGTAGATATCTTGGATTTACTCAAGCTGTTCTGCCATTGTTTCTTTTTCTCCTGTTATCCCCTAGCTTTCTTGTGGAGCTGCCATTTCCATACATTCAGTGATTCTCAGATTTTGCTTCTCCCTCTCAGAATTCCGTTGCTGTGTTCTGTTGTGCTGGTTCTTCTCTATATACTTCAAACATGCATATACTATAGAAATGCTTAGAAATGTATATACTGAATGGTGTTTCTTATGACCTGCATATATGTAAAGTTGCATAAGCTGCACTGCCTTAAGCTCCAACAATTCTTTGGTTTCAAGATCTAGTCTAAGACTTCACCTTTCTCTTAAAATCCTGTGTGAACTTCAAGTGTACTTCACAGATACACATCTTGATTCTCACATTTTGTGCTCTCATCTCTATTGCCCAAATGGCACCATCTGGAATCACTTCATAGCTATGCATGGCTGCAATAAGTGATTTGTCTTCTCAGCAGCAGATTCTATGTAAAGCAGATTTCCTCTGTCTCACGCATTCATGTCTCCGTGTCCTCCAGTTTCTTTCAAAAGCTTTCTCTCCTTCTGTACTTCTGTTTCTTTTTTTTTTAATTTTATAGATTTATTGAACATCAAAGCAGTCTAGACTACAATTGGTATTGAGTACTACCAGAAAAAAAATGTGCAAATGAATCTGTGTTTATTTCACAAGACTTTTGAAAAACTGATTAGAGGTGCCACTAGCTTCATTAAGTAAAACCAACTAGGTTAGCTCAGTTGAGCAAAGTGAAATACTCCTGGGGAAATCTTTCCATAAACTTAAATGGTCAGAGCTTTCTGATACTGTTAAAAGCTTTTATTTGCATTACTTGTTTTGGTTGGAGAAGTGCTGAAGAATTCTGTTACCAGCAAAGCATAGTAAGCGCAGATACAACACAGCAAGAAAGAATGTGATTACATTAGAAATTGATAGTAGAACTTTGACCTGTTAAAGTGACACAGAATTTCTAAAATAGTAAAAAGGCTATTGATCATATAAGAAAAATCATTCATCTGCTTGATTCAAAAATCCAGCTTTGGTAACTTAAAGTAGTTGGAGTAAATACCCTCTTTCAAAGGCAGGCCTGTGGCACTGCCCCTCTGCACATGCCTTAACTCCTGTGGCACCAAGGAGAAAAAGGAGATGTTTCTGACACCCACCCCCACCCCCCTTCATTTGACTTGTTCACCCACTTTCCTCTCTCTGACATTAAGTGCAAGTCAGAAGTCTGAACTGATTTAAATCACTTGAGAGCAGGGGCAGTGTTAGTATGGAGAATGTGTTTTCCACCCAAGGTAATGGACTTTTCTTTTCCCCCCCCAGTATGTGCGTGGTTCCGACCCTGTACTAAAGCTGCTGGATGACAGTGGGAACATTGCAGAAGAACTGAGCATCCTCAAATGGAATACAGATAGCGTGGAAGAATTTCTAAGTGAAAAATTAGAACGTCTATAAATGATTGCTTTCTGTCCTCTTTCCTTTTCGTATTTTGTCATGGTAATCTTCTCAGATGAAGTGCGCTACAACTGAAGAAACATTCCAGCATCAGTATTAGTTTTAAAATATCTGTTGTGCTGTACTAAACATCTTGTAATTAGAAGGGAAGCTTCAGCACACGTATCTGACAAGTTGACAAACAATAGCTTGTCTTAACATTATTATTTCAGCTCTTAATGTATTTATCACTAAGAATGCTTTGTTTCAAAGTTAATTATGCAAATCTCAGTTTGTTATAATTGGGTCTGTTTTTACAAATGCTCTTAAAACTGAAGAGCTTCAAATAATAGAAATGATTACCATGCTTTTTGTCTGCTGCTCTTTCTAAGGAAGTTAGAACCAAATGCAATCTATCTCCCAAAGAAACTTGGCTACTAATGCCCTCCTTTTTTTTGTATTTGAACTGTCCTTTTATAGAAGCTTTGTTTACAGTGAGTACCTAATTCACAGGTTTGAAAGCTGTTGGAGGAGCTCATGCTCTGATACTGTAAAACATTTAGTAAGTACACTTTAGTGAAGACTACATAGAAAACCTCTGAGGTGTATGAAGTCAGATGTCAGGTGTGCTTTACATTAAGTGTTTTGCTTCAGAAAACATGAGCTATAACTCTTGAAAAAGCTTTCCTTCTAACTTTCAGAAGTTTATTGGAAGTCTGTTTATGAAATTAATTCAGAAACTGTTCTTTTAAAATGTATATTTTTCCTTCTCAGTTGAAATTTATGTGAATAGGGAATATAGACATTATGTATGGTAATGAGTAAAATCCATTAAGACTTGTTGGGGTTTTTTCCACTTAAAGTCAATAAATATGGTAATCAAGAACAATGTGGGGTTTTTCTGAAGTCTAATTAGCAAATAAGTGTTCCCTGTAATTACTTCATGCTCACCAGGTTGGGTTGGATGGGTATTATGCTATGATCTGAAGTGGTACACAGTTTTTGTCTTCATCTATAATTTTGTATCTCCAGAAATTCCTCTATATTTTACAGACTTTATTCCCAGCTTTTGAGAAGAAATCACCAGCTTCATAGCAGAACAATAAACCTGGGACTGAGACCACACTGAACTATCAGAATAATACACTAAGGTGATTCTTCAGGCATAGCCTTCTGAGTTTTTATTCCTGAAATATTCTTATAAGCTCAGAGAGAGTGTGTGCAGCTGACTCCTCTTCTTATGAATATGCTCTTGATCTTCCAGGTGACTCAGTGTGAGACAGCCACAGTAGTGGTCACCACTGTCTTGGAGGAACATGATCTGTACATAAAAAGCACAAATCTCTGCTTATGCTGACTTATCATAGTCAACCATGGATTTGTTCTTGGGACATATGATGTGTTAAGTCAGCAGATGAGCTACAACCAAAACATGTGGCATGACAACCCAGTATTCTGGTAGTAAAAATATGCTGCCATCCACTGGTCTTTTAATATACTGACTCTCTCCTATACTTCCCACTCCTATGTTTGCCAACAAGGGATTTCAGTTTCTGTATGGATGACTTATGTTATTTTAGCAGAATATTTTAACCTTGTTCCTCTCTCCAGCTTTAGGTGCTCTATACCATTCATCAGAGATTGTTTGCTTCATTTGGTATCTGTCAAATACTTCTCTTTGCTTTCCTCATTTCTTTCCTCTTCCTCCTTAACATGACAGCCAGTGGTTTTCTGACCTTCAGCCTCCCTTTTATTTCCATGTCTTCCTACTGCAAACCCAGTACTTCCCTACACAGACTTTGTCTTCCTACACCAGATCCTTCCCTGCTGCTCTTATTTGTCTTTCAGAGAAGCAAGGAACTCACTCTTGTATCAGATGACTTTCTCAGAGTGGAGGAGGATGACAGGCCAAAGAATTTCTCCCCCAGCATAACTGAGTCTTACACTGGAGTCCCAGTGCTCTTCCTGCAATTTCTGACCTTTCCCAGTACTGGTTCTCAAGTATTTCTATTAAGGAGACTGGAAATAAGCTTTTCTCTCAGTTTCCTCCTAGGTTCCTGATTTGCTGATTCCTATTCCACATACTAATCCGGCCTTGGATACTTATTCCCGTATTTTTAAAGCATGCACAAGGTACATTCCTGTAATTCCCTATATATAGGGACATGTTGAGAGTCCTCCCTGATTCTGTTACTGGGCTGCTGAGCACTGATTCTACTCAAATCTGCAGCTTTTAGCAAAAGCTAATTACCTGCACTTCCTGACCTGTTGGCTGTGCTCTGTGCTGTTCTAAAGTGTGGAATTCATACTGTCCTGCCTTTTGTCTTTCTCATTCTGTCCTTCAGATGATACTCAGGTTCTTGGCTCTACAGACATGTGTTAGGAACATTTAATATTCTGGCATAAATGAGCTGGGCTTTGTGCTAAAAGAGGCAATTAGAGTGGGGAATAATTTCTTTTGGAAATTCTTAAGTTTCTATTTATTGGTGAGAGGTTTTTTTCTCCAGTCTGCAGCTGTGAAAATTCATAGAGCTCAAAAGGTTATTTTGGTTTGTGGCAATTAACCACACAGAATACAAGGTTGAAAGCTCCAGTTTAAAAAGGAAGTGATTCATTTTTACTTATAGCCATGATAAGCACCCAGTACTTCATGAAAGGCATTCACTCAGACTTATGTAAGAATTATTTAATCTTATATAATGCTCTTGTTGTGCCAAATCTTGAGAGTTAATGAAAGGACAAATAAAAGCAGCAAGCATGCATGACTGAGTTGGAACATGAACTGTCCATCTACTACTCCTATCTTTTAAGAAGGAAACAAAGCAGTCTTTTTGCAGTAGAGAGTATCTGTGCTTTTAAGAAATATATATATATATATATATATATAAAATATATATTTTACACATATATATGATATGTAGAGGAACTTGAAGCATAGTGTACAAGGTACTTGGAAGGGTTTCCTGGATACTTGCTTAGTCATAGATTCCTGTAATGTGAACCTGAATAACGTAATTGTAGCAAGCAAAAATCTGTTTCAGAGCTAAGGGAAACCTTCCAGCAGACATTAAAATCAAGGGAAGAAAGCAAGTATTCCACTCTGTATTTGTTTTATTGTTTCAGCACACAGAACAAAAAGAGATCACCAACTTAATGAAAAGCACACACAATAAAAACTGTGTTCAGAAACCTGAGCACCTATTGAGAGCGTCTCTGGTTTTGAACTTGAGCTTTCAGAAGCGGAATATATCTTACGGTGTTCAGCCAGGGAAATTTAGACACTACTCACAAAAAAAGAAAGAAAAAACAAAAAAAAAAGCTTTAGGTGTTGTTCTACTTCATTAGCATGGATGCTGGATTGTAAGAGCTGCAGTAGAATTTCTCTCCATTCTACCTATAAAGGCAAGCAGGCTCAAATCTAATAAGATGGTTTTCAAGAGTGCCTTGCAAGGGACATTGTCATTTGCCAATTCTTGGAGTGTGTAAGGAAGGTCAGACAAAGCATTACATTTTCTTTGCTAGGGATGCTTTGGCCACTTAAAATAAATGGACTTTGAAATTTATCAAGTGTGCCTGAGAAGGGTCCATCAAATGCTAAAACACAGAGTATTTATATAAAAAGCAGCTAAAAAAAATTTCCTGAACTTGAGTGATTTTCCTTAAGCTGTTAACTGTTAATGCCCAACATAATTACTTTGAAACAAATTTGCTGTGATGTCTAAGAGGAAGAGCCCAAGGGAGAAGATAGCCATGGGACACTGAAGAGCCAGCTTGCTGCTATGTTACTGAGCACTGTGGTTCAGAGCGCCAGCTTCATTCCCAAATGCACTGTTCTAAAAAGTCTAAGCAGGAGGTAGTGGAGAATATTCTCAGTAATTTTCCCCTTATCACTGGTCATGAAGATGGATAGAAGGCGGTGCATTATGAAATTACTCACCTAGTGAGCTCAGACAGGAACCAGACTACAGAAGTGATCAGAGTATTCTGGTATTTATTGATTTAAACTGGAACCATGGCACCAGGTGAACACAGACTGTCTCAAAGAGCACCTGATTATCTGTTACGTTTTGAAATAGGCCTCCTTCCTCTTCAGGAATCCCCATCAGCTTTGTTGCTGTCCAAGAAATAAGGTATCTAACAACATGTTTCAGTTGCCCCTCGGACAGTGAAAGCCTGGCATCGGCACGTGTGTCCACCAGTATGCAAGTTAAAGTGTCTAAATGCTGAGACACGGAAGAGTTCTCTCAGCACTTCCCACTACTCAGGCAATCATGATCAAAAGAGTTGACCATGACTTACTCTTGCATTGAGCCAGCACTTCTTTTGAGTCAGGCCATTTTGTCTGCTCTCTGGCTTTGCTGTCAAGCTGTCATGGCTTAACCCCAGCTAGCAGCTAAAGTACCACACAGCCCCTGCTCACTCCCTTTCTACAGTGGGATGGGGAGGAGAATCAGGAAAGATACTGGGGGATGTTCTCTTGACAGTGATCTTCTGAGGTTGGATTTAACTAGATGAGTAGGTGCCTTTCTGACTCTCCCCTTAAAAATTCAAGTGAGATTTGTAGGACAGACTAATGCATTCCTCATCTTAAATACAGGCACAGTAAAATTTCCACTTTTTTCTGTTGCAGAATGTATGTAATTTCAAGGCAGGATGTCTGTCAAACCTATCTCTTGGCTACCGTTCCTGACTAGGTTGGAAATTCAGTGGGCAAACACAGATGTTTGGTGCAGGAGGGTAAGCAGAGAGCAGGATCATTAGATAATATTTTTGCTTTGCCTTTTCCCCCTGCATTCAGTGACCTGGGTTCTCAGTGTTGCTTTATATTTTAGGCCACCTTACCCAGTTTTTGGAAAGCACTGACCTTTGAAAAGGGAAGGTCTTGATGACAGACACATCTTCAAGCAGCAGGTGTAGGTGGCTCATGGTGAAACACCTCAGAGCCTCTGTACTCAGTGCAGACGGGCTCCAACCTGTGGCATTTCCAGTCAGATTGTGATTTCTAATACTAGCAGGTTGGTTTTTTCCCCTCCTTGGTCTGACAGCAGCGCTGTAATAAGGTGACAAACCACAGCTTCCCTCTATTCCCAGCAGTAAGGAAACACCCACATCCATGCTGCAGCAACCATGCTCAGCCAGGCGTGCCCCAACTGCAGCAGCTGTGTCTCCAGAGCGGAGTCCTGCTAATGCTTTATTAGATTATCTGTATCAATCACAGAGTATCAAGTTTTATGACCTGTCACTTCTGAACTGCAGGGCCCCCCCACGCCTCCCTGGGAGCCCGGCCAGGCTTTCCCCACACAGGACACTTGGCCTCCCTGTGGAGGGGCACTTCACGCAGCAAGACCCAAGGGCCACGGCCAAGTGCCGCCTTCGACCTTGCCAAAAGGTTTCTGAAGGGACTGTGACAGAAAAGATCCACACTGTGATTTTCTTGGTTGCATGGAGTAGTCGGACGTGTTTCACTGGCCATGGGACAGTCTCCCCATGATCCCCAGCTGAGCCTGGACCTCTGACCCCACAGCAGCAGCTCCCTGTGGAGCTGGTACTGGTTCCCTGTTCCTGTCACATCAGAGGCCACAGCCCACCAGAACAGCAAATGCAGAGAAACTAAACCAAAACAGAGCTTTTACTTCTTAATCCCGGTGGCAAAGATTCGGGTTTCACGAAGAAAAGCATGGCAGCTGTCACCAGCCCTCAAAACAGATTTGCCAGGCCAAGAAATAAGCCTTACAGATCATTTCTGCATCACTGGAACAAAAGGCAGATCCTGCCATCAGGCAGTGCACTTACTGCTGTCAAACAAACTGGGGGACATGTGACACCCACCCGAGGAGGGGTGTGTAGGTGTGAAGGGAGAGCACAGCTGTTCTCCACACGCCACTGCCCAGAGACCTTCTGGCTGCCCCGGTTCCTGCCTCAGCACCAACCACTGCAAAGAGGGACTGGGCTCTGCTGCAGCACAGGGTGGGAACCAGTTTCAGGATTGCACTGAAGTGTTTTCCTAAGGGGATCTGAGAGACATAATCATGTCAGAAAGCAGGTGTAAGAGTGAGCTTTTCTTACTTTATGTCTTTTAAATAAAAAAGGGTAAGTCTAAAGGGACACTGAGTTTGCTTGTCCTGAGTTCACACCTGTGCACAGCTCCAGCTCTATCCAGCTGTAGCCTCCCTGGCTCACCCTCTTCCTAGTCTGCTGACCGATTGTTCATGAAATGATTTCATTGCCATTTATCATTGTAATAGCTAGGGATTGCCAGAAATTATTTCTGTGTGAAACAGGGCCCTGGGCCTAATATGAGCAATGCTGCTGTTCACCATTCATGCAGGTACAAGCACTGGAAGGCCACAGAATTTAGTAATACTAGGAGCATTTGTTCCCCAATTTCTCACCTTTTCTGGGACTGTGCTCCAGCCAGGTTCTGCTCAGGGTGGGAACATGGTTGACAAGGACCAACCCTGCTCTTGGCAGAACTCTGCCAAGGCTGCCAGCTGCTGTTTATCACACACAGGCAGTGCAGGGGCTCTGCTCTTACAGGTTCTCTGAGCCTGTGTTTGGCTTTAAGTTAAGATACACATAGTCATATCTCATTTCCTTTTTACTGTAATTATTCATTTTAAATGTAAGGAATTCAACAAGGAATACCACTTACACACTGTAAATCTGTATTCAGTGAGAAATTTTACCCCAGTTTAATTTTGCATCTTGGTTACAAAATCAAAGAGACAGCATCAGTTCATCATCAGTTCACCCCATGTAAACCTGGAATAAAGAAAAGGGTCATGTGACCCCTGAAGATCACACGTGTGACAGATACCATGTCTGCCCCACAGCAGCACCATTACAGACATCTTCCATGGGTTATTGTGATGGCAGTGTTGGTGTATAAACTCTGTATTGAAACAGCCCCTGAAAAACTCGGGATGAACTTCTGTGGCAAAGAGTTTTCACGTGATCTAAATTTCATCACCCAGGTAAGAATTGCTGTCATTAGCAGATAAATTCTACATGTAGAAAGGCATACATATGAATGGCCCTGCAGTGAAGTGTCTGAGTGACAAGTTCCCTATTACCAACCTCCTCTTGTTCAGGCACTGAGCAACACCTGGAAGTCTCACTCCAATGGACAAGGCTCCATGTGACATGGCAGCACGGTACAAAGATGCTGGCAATTTAAGTGGGTTTTTAGTGTGTCAGTTGTGCTCTTTGTCTTTGAAGAGAAGGGAGGCTCTTTGCCTATGTGCAGAAAGCCAGTGTTTGTGAGAAAAGCAGAAGCTGAGATTTTGCTTAAAGCAGCATCATTTACTGACTTAAAAACTCAGGTAAAAACCTTCAGCCAAGCTCAGAAAGCTTGGAGACTTTCTGAAGAGTTTTCATTGCTTTGGTGCCACAGAGAGAGCTGGTGCTGAAAATCCAACATTATAGGGTAGCATGTTCCAGGTGCATTCCTAGGAAATATCTCCCACTTCCATTTCACAATAAAGGAATCTGGACCACATCCTCTTAAGAACACAATAACACGAACCAAAGCACTCTAAGCAAGGACAGCTGTGAGGTTCACATCAGAATCACGCTCCCACTGTGAATCAAAACACTAATGAAGGCAAACTCCCCAGCTCCACAGTGTCCAAGACTCCCTTCCCTGAGCACAGCCATTTGACAAAGAATCTTGCCTGATCCCTTCAGATATACATTTAAGGAAGGACACAGTTGTTCAGGATCCTACTGTGAGGCTTTAAAAAGTATATTTAGCACATTTGTTACTGATTATTTGCTGCAGGATTGATTGGATGACAAACAACTACAGTAATGACCATGGAGACAGACTCAGCACTTGGCAGCAGGACCAGAGTTGCTAAAATAACACTGTTCTGCACTTTCTTTTCCCCAAATGGTTACTGCTGCAAGGCAGCTAGCATTTAATTCCACCTTACAAACATACATAATCTGGAGGTACAACCATCCCCCTCACATAGGCACATTCAAAAGCTCTGCTGGACTCAGACTGGTAATGCTGTCCCTTGCAAATGCAAAGAACAGAGACATCAGCGTTCTTTTAAACTAGAACAAATAAAGGTTGGATTCAAAATCAACAGGTTTCGCATAAGCTGAGAGCAGTTGGGTGGAGTACAGACACTAATGCCACTGCTCCAGTCCTCTGCAGCCAGAGAAGCAACAGGACTAGAAAAGGGGCTGTAGGGCCAGAAAGTGTCTGGCACTGTGCAGTCTAGGGAGAGCTGCTGTCAGTGCAAGTCTCATACACAGTGATCAAAGTCTCTGTGAGAATTAAATGAAGCTTCCTGCACACCTGCTCAATAGTCACTTGGCACCAAAACTTAAATAGCTCTCCAGCCAACTCTACAATGCTTTAAAGACAGTAAGCTACCAATCTAGCCCATCACACCTATCCAAGAACTCACACACAACTAGCCTCCCCTAATCTCTAAACTTTAACAGTTTCCTTATTTATGCCAAGTTTTGCTGAACGCTGTTTATCCTAAGGCATGTCTTTAAATTATATAACAAAAAAAAAAGAGAGAAAAAAGATGTGTGGACTACACTTTCTAGCAGGATTAACATAATTGAAAAGCTTTAGGTCCTTTCCTTGTTAACAGTGATTTCTCCAAATCTCTCAGCATATTAGTGAACACATGCTACCTAATGGCCCCAGTTGGGATTGCAACTGGAACCACAGGGTTTCTGCTGTACACTGACAGCTGGAGTTTGCATTTTGGTTTTCTAATCAGTAATTTCCCACCATCCATAGCCCTACAACCTCTTACCTTCTTGCTCACAAATATTTGCAGGGTTTGAGCCTCTCTGGGAAGCTGGAGGAAGGAAGAATCTGCTCATTTAAGAAAAGGTCTCCTGTGGCACATATGGGGCAGGGAAACTTCGGCTGTAGTGGTGAGCAGTGCAGCAGCTCTGGGGAGGCAGGACTGGCCTTTCAGTCTTTCACAGCTGCAAAGTGGAGTTTGGGTCAGCTCAGGCAAGTGTGACTGGCAAAAGCCTTAGGGCAGCCATGGTAACTTCACCTGATGCACTACAGTCACTGTCTCCTGGTTTGGAGTGAAATACTCCTGCCTCCCTAAGTATCTTAATATTAAAATCTACAGATCTAAAAAATCTAGAAAGCTTTGAATTGACATGTAAAACAAAATCCATACTAGGCTGACACCAGCAGTGATTCTATTAGCACAGGGCAAAAATATGTCTGTTCTGATCCAGGCTGGACTCAGTCTACTTCTGTATTCCCTTAAGGGGCTGCCAGACTTTCTCACAACTGGTGCTGAACAAAACAACAGAGCAAAATTAAAGTTTGGGAAAATTATAAAGTAATACCAGGATCTCTTTTCATTCCAACAAGTGAGAAAGAATTCTTTTTAAAGTAATTTTTTTCTTCTTGCTTTTAATACAAAATGTGAGCAGAGCCCTTGAGAGATCATGGGCGAGGCAACCTTTACAGGAGGGTATGATTAAGGCACAAGCTATCAGGAAACAGTAGCTTCAATCACCAGATCACTAAGATGATGTGGATGAATCATCCCCATTTCTGTGCTGCACATTCTCCCAGGTAAACAGAGACAATGACACCTTTGTAAGGGAAGTTTATGATCAGCAATATGGAGGTACTAAACTGAAAATAATGAACAGTTTCTCTGCACAGGGAACAGGATTGGAAACCCAGAAATTCTCCTAGATGCTCAGTATTCTCAATGGAGAAACATCAGTGCTTTTCCCATTGGATGGCATGTAAAGGTTGATGTGAGGAAACACGAAATTAAGCCTCAGTGACATGTGCCCTTCCCTTTTCCAAAGACACATAAAACATAACTCCCCAAAATCTCCAAAAAGGGGATTTGAACATTTTCAAGACTTCTAACATACAAAACCTCCCTGTTTTTGTGAGACTCCCAATGTAAACAAGTATCACTGTTGAGCATATAAAATTAAAAGCAATTTGATTCAGAAGTAAAACTGGAAGATTTCTTGTTTCAAATGTTTCTCTGTTTGAAGCAACAATTTCCTCTCTCACTATTCCATTTCCAGCAGTACTTTTGCTTCTGTCTATAACTGTGTAAAGACATTTTAAAGCCTTAATTCATTTTGCAATTCCAAATAGCTTTCCTTAATTGCTCATGTCAAACATCAATTTCATGTTTTTAAAAAATTTATAAAACAATTCTGTGCTGTCAGGATGAAAAAGTTCAGATTATTAATTGCATGTAAACTCCCCATGCTAATGTATTTCCTGTCATTCACTTCTGGCAGGAAACTATTTTAAAGAGGCATAGCATTCATACAGTAGTTCAGTGTTTGCATTCATGGTACATCTTCTTGCCGTTCCCTCAGCTAAGGTACAGAATTCATCCAGTTACCCAGCTTGGAGGAGTTTCTCACCACCAGATGCCACACTGAATGCTCCATGTCACAGCTCAATGGTAAGGGCAGCACAGAAGACAACTGAGGCTGTCTGTCAGCTTGACTGATGTTGTTTGCATCTTCACCAAACACAAATTCGCATGGCCAAACTAACAAGCTTGCAATGTACTGCCTTGTACTTCCATTAATAGCTGTGTGATTAATTGGTTACAGCCCATTATATTAGAACAAACACAGCTAGGAATTCTGCTTAAAGAGAATGAATCAGGATTGGGCTGCAGGCCGAGTTTAGCAAGGATTTTCAGCAATTCATAAATTCTTAAGGTGAATGAAATGGAAGAAAAAAACTAAAACAGTTTCAAGGAGGTCTGACATACAGGGATTCAACACCAGTCTCACAGGACTCAGTACTATGAGCCTAAATAAATACATACCTTTGGCAGTCCACGGAAAATAAGGCAGCCTAATTCTGCAGTGCTTGTTTAGACAGCACTTGCAGCCATAGTGCCAGAGAGGCAGTGACTAATTTCCCATCACAAACTCTCACAGGAGTTCTTGTTACACAAGATTCCAGAACTTCATTTATTTATGGCTCATGGGGCTTTGATAGCCCTATTCCCTTTCCCAGCAGTATTTATTTCAGATCAGATGACTACCTGACCCTCTGAAAGACCAGCTTTGAATTGGGACAGGGGAAGCCACAAACATAACTACTGATAAGGCATTTAAACACTAAATCCTTTTGCTCTAATATGGAGTTGCATGGTTAGGTGGAGACACTCCACAAATTCTGAAAGAGGGATTAAAACGTAGCATGTTGCGCCACAGAATTTCACGCAGCTTCACTACTTTGCATTGACAATTTCACTCTACATCTTTGGGGAACTAAAAATCTGTTTCCTTTCATGCTCAAGTATTTTGTACTGCATACAAATGGGAACATTTATGCATGTTCATTCTAGGTGGAAGCATAAAAATTACTAACAGGACTTCTGCCAGAAATTTGAGTCAGAGAAGTAATATGATGTCTTCTGAATAAAGAACATTTGCTTCATAAGCCTTTCATATTTGTGGATTGTCATGAGTGCCTTTCGGTGTACAACATTGAAAGGGTGAATTCTTGGGCCTTCCAAAATGCAAGCAAGAAGAAGTGGTCTATTGCTGTTCCCCTACAAATTCACAGGACTGCAGTACCTGACTGAACCCTAGACCAGAGATGTATTTCACAATGTCGGTTTTTAAGCCTTCCCAGTTTTCAAGGTAGGATGAGGCACAGTTCAGCTATTCCAATCAATACTGATGGTATTATGTGGCCACCAGTACTAAAATTTTTTACAGTGAGTAATACCTTTGATTCTGAAATCCCAGACAAGGTATGTGCACAGTACAGACATAGTGGCACAAGTCCTAACAAGTTTTATATTTGTTCTCATGTTTTCTGAGTTGCAATATATTCTTGGTATGTTGTAACAATCAGAAAGCCCATGTCAGCTTCTTGTAAAATCTGAAGCACCCACATCTTTACTGTACAAAATACAGATGAGGCCAATCCTGCCCAATTTGCTTTCCTAAGTCATCACGTATATCCCTGGCTATGATGTTACATGCATGAGTGAAGATAGACTATCAGCAGGCTACCAGGCCTGTCCAGCCCTCACCAAAGCTGACAGGAGCCTTTTTAATCTATAGCAAAGTAAGTCTGAAATAAATTTTTCCTCTAGGTTTGACCTACAGACCTGCATACGTATAGGAGACTATGTCCTGCACTAGTGGAACATTTGGTACACACTGCAAGGAAGAAATGTATCAGTCCTGTATCTCTGATGGGTCTATGTGCCCCCTGTATAAAATCTACAACAGATTGTACTCAGGCTTTCTTCCAATAGTGCAACCTTTAGGAATTAGCAATTCCTTCCTTCTTGAGCTGCTTATTTACCCCTAAATACTTGGGTACATTTTTGAGGGGAAGTATTCTGAAAGCCTTGATGGCTAGTTTCATAGCAAGAGTCAGCCTTGGGAATAAGCCAAAAAAGGAAGACAAACAAAATATAAATTGAAGGCATCTCTCTATTCAGTACCACCAGATACAAAGAAAATCAGGAGAATTATTTTAAGACAAATGAGATGGTGAGGTCAGACTAATTCCTAGTAATCAAGACGCTGGCCACCACTGATCTAAAAGCATGCCTCTAATTTAGTTCTGTTCAATATTTTATGTCTCAAATGTATCTTTCAGTGATTACTGGCATTATGCTATAAAGGTTCTACACAAAGGAGAATTCTTGTCATATTAAACCTCACATTTTAGCATGGTATCTTAATACTGGAAGATATAATGACTCCAGAAGAAAACAAAAAGCCATAACCCCAGTGGATTCTGCTGGGGTACCTTCACCATGCCTTGTATTTAATAGCAGTGGGTAATTACTGGTACTTGTTGGAGTCAGCACAAATTCTCATATGCCTGTGCTTGAAAGGGAACATCATTATGTCTTTGTGGTGCTGCCAAGTCAAAAAGCCAGACGGACAGACTGCTGACAGCAGGAATTTGTTATATAGACTATAATTTTCTGACAAAAGTAGCTACATATATGTTGTACTTCTGATGCTTATTTTGTGGCATGACTGAGACAATAGTAAAAAGCATAGTCATGGAATATTAAAATGGTAATTGATCTTAAAAGTGGCTCTATCTATGCACTGGTGCAAGTACTAAAGATGAACAAAACCTGTTTGTCAAACTCCCAGACTGAACTTTGATGCAGCTGCTTGGTAAAAAGCATTCTTTTAGGAAGAGACTGGAAAGCCCAGATACAATATATGAAACCCCACATTCTACACAGATACACTCAAATTGCCCATAGTACATTGAGCTTTTGTATTGTTAGTTATTTTGAAGCACTAGAGGGGCAAATTAACTAATTTTCTATATATTATCACACCTAGGCTGCTAGAATATACCTCAGGTCACTCTTGCACAATTTTTCAATAACTGACTTCAGATCCATGGGGACATTATTCAGTGCTAATAATCAAATTAATTGATTTATATTTAATCTCACTTAATCTAACGATTTACAGTTAATTCCCAGATTAAACTCTAAATGTATTACTGATAGCAGAACCAAAACAGTTTTAATGTTACCTTTTTCCCTGGGCCAGATTTAAAAGTGAAACTGTTTCTTCTACTGAGAACAATACAGCAAAATGCAATTACGAAAATGCATTCTGTGGCCAAACTTAGGGCTCAATTGTACAGCTACCTGCATGAAAAGAAAAAAAAATCAAGCTACAAGATGTAAATATTTAATCTAGATAACTCTTATCATTTACTCTGCCAATATGTTGTTCCAGAATACACGTATGCATTTTCATTAGTTACTTACTTTAAGCCCTATGCTAAGCATATACATAAACTGAAATTATGTGCAGTTTTGTCAGGATATCTTTACGTTTCACATCTGGGCATTTCCCATTTTGCTTCTCCTCCCAAAACATCACAACCATCTTTTGGTAGCTTCTGCTGGGCATGGACTTGCTGGTCATTGACTAAGCAGCTTGTAAGCAATTCTCTCAAGACCATTTTAGCAGAGCACCTACAATTATTAAACTTCATATTTTTCAATCTTCGTATTACTGCTTTAGTCTACTGCTACAGCATCTGCATTGTAACAAGAAAGACACTCTCAAAGTGTTCCTTGAAGACATGGGATATCGTCACAACTAGAATAGATGGGCTTAACTCTATCCTTTCCTACAACTTCCATAATGTTTGATAAATTGATACCTGCACTGGTGACACTGTGGCAGCACAGTAATTCCTGCCCTGTGTATGAGATCAGGAGATGCCAGCTCCAATCCCAGCAGCAGCAGAACTGTACTAACACACTGCTGTTTGTGGGCTAATTATGCTTGCATTTCAGAAAACTAATTAGTTTGGGCAGAGCCCTATGCTAAGTTCAGTATCTTTACACAGTCATGCACTCCATGGGTATTTCTTTCCTTCCTCCACCTTCCCACACACATTTGTCTAAATTAAGGCAGTACATACTGATGGTTTACCTGTGGCCAAAATTTCCATATGGTACAAAATTTTGCTCCAAGATATACTACTTCTCTAGAAAGAAACAGAAGTAACAAAAATTATAAAAATCTCACGCTTTGCAAAAAGTCCAAATCAGGATTTCTGTTCAGAATCAGTAAGAGGTAATTTTCAAGCTTGGCCTGACTAACAAAGCATTAAAACCAGCAGTTATGGCAGAAACTATAAAAAACCAATATGTAGTTTTCTAAAAGTATTAATTTACTGGCACTAATGATGATATATATTATCCCATCTGCCACAAAAGTTGATAATCTGTGATGAAAACTCACTCAGGTTTGTTACAGAATATAAATGTGATGACTATTCTAGTTGAAATAGTTCAAAATCTTAGCATTAATTAGAAGGAAGTAAAATGCCAGTGAATACAGAAAAAAAAAAGTACATATTGAACAGCAATGGAAGTATTTATCCCCGCCATGCACATATCCTAAGGAACCAATTCTGAATGCACTTATCCTGCCAAATCAGTTATTAAATGTAAGGTAATGCATATTATATATATTTTTCTGAGTTTGAAATCTGATTTCATAAATGTCTACAACTTTCACATAAGATTTTTTTGGCCTGGCTTACCTTTTTTTCCTTTCTTTCAACTAATAAAGCTTGTTCTACGGAAACAGGGAATTTAACCAAAGAAATGGGAGACCCAAAGCCAAAATCAGTTACTTCCATATTTGTTGCAAAAATCATTGAGTCAGCAAACAAAACCAAAAACTTCCAGCCAATTTTTGCTTGAAAGTTGCCCAAAAAGTGACATGCAAAGAGATTGAGTTTTGGGACTACCTGCAGGAAAGCTCTTTTCACTGTAATACAAATGCAAATAAGCACTGTCCTACCAGCTCCCCTTCTCAAGGGCACAACAGGGAATCTCAAAATAGATGAGTTTAAGAAAACAGTAACAAATTTCTTTACATCAACTACTTTTGGGTTGAAGTTAAACAAAAACAGGGAGAACTGAGAGCACGGATTTTCAGCTCTTTTAGACTAAAGGTCAGTGTCAATTTCTCTCACACACAGCTTAAGCTGTTGACATACAACAAAAAGTAATTTTGACTGCTGCCAAATGTTGCCTTCACATAGTTGTACTACTTAGACGTCACTAAATCTCCATCATTGTTTTAAATGCTGCTCTAACATTCTATTGCACTTAAATAGGAAGTAAATAGTCCATTATAGCAAAGAGTCATTTTTTAAAAATTATGTTGACTATTCTACAGATTAAATCAAAGGAACAATATTTATTTGAATTTAAACACTTTTGACTGCAGTTCACATTAGAGAGAACTGCAGAAGATCGTCACTGGTTAAATGGTTCAGTCTTTTTTGCTTCTAAACTGTAGGGTTTTATCTTCCTATTAATTTTATTTAATGCATCACAAATTATTCATGGTTATTTCTAATTCATCGGTAATTTTATTATTGTTCCCTCTAATATTTGCATTTATTAGACAGAATAAATTTAGTATTTTCTTGGTAGTTACCCCAAGAAGGCTGTAATTGATGAACCAATGTGATATATTTGTTTTAATGTAACCTCTCCACTCTAAAAATTAATTATTTTTGGAAGTGAAATTCAAAATAAAAATAATCACTTTTTAATTAAACAGCCATAACACCTAAATTAGTATCATTTTATCCATCCCACTGAAGTAATTTCTACTGCTGAAAGTTTCATCACTACATGCTTGCAATGATAATGTTAAAAATTTGTTAAAGAAATGTCATTGCAAACGAAATTACTGATCAGAAGCAGTTAGCTAAGGATTGGTACCAGTGTTCCCTGAGAGCTAAAGCAGGCTTCTGTTAAAGTTGCATTATCTGCAAGGAGAAGAATTTCCTTTTCAATGGACAGAGTTTCCTTCTACAAGTCCAACCCAATTAATTAAATATACCGAAATTAAAAGAAAGAAAGGAAAGTTCCCCTCACCTATACTTTTAAAATCTTTTTACAGCCTTAAAAATCTGCGACTTAGGAAATGCTAATGGGTGCAGTGTTTAGGAATGTTATTTTATTTACAAATAATACTACCTTTGATAAAGCCATTTTTAGATCCAAAACATTCTTTCCTTCCTGCATTGAAAGGAGATTCTCTTGCAAAGCAAACTGTCTAACACTAATTGAATCCAATTAGAACATGACAATAAACTGTTGCATAAGAATTGGGAATGCAGAATTTCATTACAATCTATACTCTGAACAAATGCCTGCTCATCTATAGAACTATTTAAATGAAGGGAGACAGTGCATATTTGGTTAGCAAAATGCAGTGCTTAATTTAACATAAAGACTAATTTGCAGTTGAAAGGATTTTTTAATTACTAATTAAACTGAATTAGACTCTTTTCTGGAAAGCAATTAAAGAAAAAAAAATACAAGGCAAGGATAAAAACAAGTCAGAATGCATGTCCCTAGTTTGTGCCAATCCACCTAGGTGCAGCTTAAAATCTCAGCGTACTGGGAACTTGCCTTAAGTTTTCAGAGGTGACTTAATACACGAGACACTCAGCAGAAGCCATGTGTGCCTCAGCACATCCGAGCTCCACAAGTGTTGGGAACAGAATCACACGGTTTATGTTCCACGTCGGTTTTGGTTATTCAAATAACATGCACTACACCTGCATCGGTTCACAATAAGTTTATTTTATGTGAAGAAAAGCTTTGCCATTAATGAAAAATTTCAGTAGAAAACAGTACCTCCTGCTTTCAATCTAGATTACTCAAAAGTAGAAGCTTGTATTAGTGAAAACTTCAGTAGAAACAAATCTGTAGGAAACGTTCTTGGCACATGAAGTAAAAGCTTTAAACACAGTAAGTTTGAATAGAGTATTGACCGTGCAACCATGCTGGCAGAAAAGCCAGTTTTTAATGGCTGGTATTTGTCCCTCAAGACAATAACATGGAAGACACATAAACCTGCTTACATAACGTTAATTGTATATAAATATGGAGTTGCCATAATTGACAGTCTCTATTCAGGCCGACCATTTAGTTTAGCAGTTCTAAATAAGTAATAGGCACTTTGCCTTTCTGATTTCCCCTTTCACCCATCAGCCAGTCTGAATCCATGCCAGGGATACTGTACACTGTTATCACCTGAAAAAAGAGAAACACATTATTATAAACTTTGTTTGCAGGGAAGAGAGTTACAGTATATCTTCATATGATTTCCAATGTCTTAGAATTGAGACTAACCAGGTTAAACAGAGCATTTAAAATGAGCATCCATAGAACATAACCTAATGCTCATAAAAATTATTTCACTGGCCCATGGAAAAGAATAGACACAGTAGTGTATTTTGAAGTACCTTTATACTGTTGAAATTCTATTCATTACAGTTTCTTTTCTATTACGTTTTATCTTTAAATCTTGTGTATCCACCCTCAGCCTTAACAGGCAATCTAAAAGAAACTTCTTTGGAGTGCATGACAGAAAGACAGATGGTGTTGATGTGCTCTATCTTCACAGAGAATCTGAGCCCACAGCTTCTATCTAAGTCACTCTCTAAATAAGAAAAGAGTCAAATAGAAATACTGAAGTAATGCACATTTAAAACCCCAAAATCTGATTTTTTTTTTCAGAATTTCTTCTTCATCATTAAGCTACAGTCACATTACCAGGTGAAACTCTGTTCCAGCACTGTGCTTCATCATCTATCTCCATCTGCTTTGCATACTCTCTGACTTATGACTGCAACTGAACCAGAACAGGAATAAACACAACACAACCTTCACCATCAAAGCAAGTAGTAGTTGTATTTTCATATTCTTCCCAAATTGCAATATTCAACGTTTGAAAGACTAATCATATTGATCATAGTGCCAAAGGTGTGGTGAAAAGTAGACAGTAGGCCTGCATCTTGACTGTCTAGCAAATGTTCTTGCAAGCTAAGATGGTGTAACAAATGTTGACTCTCACTACAGAATATTAGGATATATAGGTAGGTACAGGACAATGCTTCAAGGGTATTATTGAAACTTAATTTTAAAAAATCAACTACAAAAACTTTTTGATGTAGCACATCTTAACTGGCTACTCACAAGCATTCCCATTTTTACTTTCAAATGATCAAGGTAGATAGAAAACTCTTACCTCATCTGCAAGTAGTGATAATTCACTGCTGTTTGCAGCATCATAATCATAGAGAACTCTGGCTTTCCTGCTGCCACTTGATGACTTCAGTTCACTTAGGCCTGAAGTAACGATTGAGTTGCTTACTGAAGGCAATGAAGCAGAGGCTGAGGCCAAGACTGAGGGAGTAGAAACACTCTGCACAGGAGTTGTGGAAGACTGATTGTTGTTAGAGAGGAAAGTAGATGGAAAGCTGTGAGAGAAAAAAACAAGTCTTCTGAGTGGATCTGTTTTACACAGGGCATTATACATGCTCCCATGCCTAAACTAGCATTCTTATTTTTATCAGCAATAAACACCAGCAGATAGCAGTAACAGAATAGCACTGAGAGTTGTATGACATAAAGATACTTGTTCCTGATAAGTAGCATAAATCAAATCAATATAATTAAAAAAAAAAAAATACTGCCACCTTAAAAAACCCTTTGAATTTGCCTCTTAAAAAAAAGGCAAAACCAAAAAAGCACTGTTGGTCAAACTTAATTCAGACTGTATTTTGATAAACATTTCTTTTGACAGCTCTGCCAGGAAAAGTAGCCTCCACCTCCTCCTGCTCATTCCTCAGTTATGTGGTTACACAAAAGATTGTGCTGACGAACCAGATCAGGGAAATATAATACAACTTAGAAACACAGCCTCCCTCTGAAAGCAAGAAAAATCACACAACTATTTTTGTAATCTAAATCAGTTCACTGATTCAGCTAACTTAGCGCTGTAAAACAAAAAAATTTTTTACTCTAAAAATCAACTTTTATCAACTTAAGCTCCTCATTTCTAGCTCAGTGCCAGCCGTAGTGCTTGCCAGACCCTCCCATGAAGTCAATTAAACCCATTAACCTGGCTGGAAAAGAGGAGAAAAAAAGGGTATAATCTCCTACTTAGTTAATGAGCTCAGTCACAAAAAACTGTTACAAGTGAGCAAGCAGATACAAGGGAAAGCACAGAATAACATGACTGAAACACTGAAGGAGCAGAAAGGAGAGCAAAGCAGCAAGAGATTTTGGGGCAGTGGAGTAGGAAGAACAGAACAGCAATGATGAGCTCTGAGACTATCTCATGTCACTGTGCCCCATATCCTGGGAGGCAGTTCCATGGCAGGCTAAACTTATTTATTTAGCAGCTGATGTAGCAATTTCTTGTCCCTTTGCTACCTTACTTGGTTGTAAGGTAGAATCCAGATGAGTGTTAAAGAGTAGGTCAATGAAGGTTTTAAAAAAGGGCCAGCACCTAGGAGTTAGACTGAGTCATGATGACTGTAATTGCATTTCTTTCCATTCTTTTGACCAGTGAATTCCTACATGTAACTTTCCTCATCAGTCCTTCTCCATAGATGCTTTTTCATAAACATCTAGGATATGGACATATTACCTCCCCCCTCCTTTTGTTTGCCTACTCTTTTGACATAAGATCTAGCACATGAACCCACCAGAAAACAGTCTGATCTCATCCCTTCCCACCTCTGCTCCCCAGTAAGATTCTTTCTGAAGGTGCAGTTCAGTGGCAACTTTACCCGTGCAAATCCAGATCAGTATACTCCCATAATCACTGCAACATTACTGCAACATTACTGGTGCTCGTATGACCATAAGGAGGAACTGATGCAGGTAAAAACTAAACCCATCAACACAGGAACTAATTTTTGGCTCATGTGACAATGATGACAGTGGAATTAATGTAGCTCAAATCTGCAACAGCTACAGCAGTCCTGCACACAAGGCTACAGGTTCACACTGTACTTAAACTGGTAAATGCACAGCGCCACGGAACAGGGCGGACCCACTCGAGTAACCCTTTTCCACATCAATGTTCATTCTTTATCATTTGAGTCGGATCTAGCAATCTGCTATCTGATCTATCTAGCAATCTAGATCTGCTGCTTTTAATTCAAGAATCTGAACTAACCAAGTATTAGGAAAATTGCTTACTTGCCATGAGAACAGCTTTTTAAACATGTTCACTTTGCAGTCACACAATTGTATCTGACTGAAGGGAAAGAGCAGTAGTGTAATATGAAGGACAGCACTAGCCCCTTGACAGCCACTGAACTGCGTGTAAAAATTGGGAAGACTTTCAAGACCCTGTTCTGAATTTAGTTAGCAGCTTACTACTGTGCAAAGGAGGAGGTCTCACTTCCCCCTCTGGTTTACCTTGACCCCACTTGACCATAACGAGCTGGTTCAACTCACCAAGCAGAAACTCCAATGCCACCAATTTTTTTTTTCATTTGCTAGATTAGTTTTTCAAACTAGTTCACCATGTTCCCTGAACAAATCAAACAAGCAGAATAAAGGGAACTAAAACCAGATCCCACATTTCTGTAGGTATAACTCAGCTGTGCCTCATGATGTATTTATTACTTGATTAGTGGGCATTCAACCAGAGGGATTTAATTTTAAATGACAATCAGCTGTTTCTCAATATTGCTAAATGACTGTTTAATATACTGCTAAACCTGTTCTCAGTTAGCACAGTAATTACTTGTAAGTCATTCTGCTCACTTCAAAGGGTCACTGGTTTGTACAGTCAGCGGAACAGAAAGCCAAAACTTTATAACCGCTCTGTCAATCAGTGGGGCATTAAGTGTCACTCTTTCTGCAAAGTCATATATAAAGCATTTTAGTGGAAGGCTTCAGCTATAAAGAGGTTGTCTGGTTTGGGTTGGTTTTGGTTTTTTGGTTTTTTTTTTGAATACTTGAGTAACAGGAGGAATTTCCCAGCTTGTAGTGATGGATAATCTGAAAAAATAATTACGCAAAAGCTTACATTTGTCTGTCAGGGAAGCTGAGAAACTTCAGAGCAAAAGCAGTTATCTGAAGAAAAAAAGCAGCCAGGGTACCAGAATATTTGAAATAGATTTGTTTAGTTCATTCTGAGGAACTGAAAATAAAAAAGGGAGATTTGATTTAAAGAATCAATCCAGCCCCACAGGAGGGGAAGGCAGTACAGAGCTAAGCAGTTGGTGCTCCCTTGAAGCGAAACATCCATAAAAACATGTCTATTTATATAAAGAGAACTGAGTAAAACTCAGAACGGAGCTTCCCCCCACCTTTGGTACAGCTGCCTCTGGAGAGTACATCAGCTGACTGCTCAGCTTTGGAACTTGAATAGTCTCAATGTGAACTAGGAAGGGGTTTATGCCCCGGATTCTGATCCAGGTAAAACATAACATGCATCTCCTCTGAGAACCAGGTTTCTGTTTCAAGCAACAAACTAATCTCACTTAGAGGCTGAATGCCTTCGGTCCATCAACAACCTCAAAACGAAACTAAGTCCTTCACAGTTCTTGGCCTTCATGTGAGAATATTGCACAATACCATTCATAGATATGTGAAAAGATGTGTAACTCAGCACTATCTGTTAACTAACACAGCACTGGCAGACACAAGCAAGATCTAGCTGAGCAGCCTAAGTTGTTTATTTGGTCTGTATCTGCCTGCATAACATAGGGAGCACAGAACAGAAACCCTACTCATCTGCTTATTTAATGCAAGTGCTACACACCACATCCCTATCAATAGAGACACTCTTCCAAAGCAAGGAGCATGACTTCAGACCCTGTCCCAGTGCTCTCTGTTATACTTCAGTGGGATTTCCTTGCACAAGGAAGGAAAGACACGCCCAAGATTTAATACCATAACTATTTTAATCCACACAGAAACTTCATTTCACTGTTAGAGGCATTTAGAATTCTGCAATGCTTCCATGCTTTTGGTCTTCTACCAGTCATAGTAATTTTATTAAAAATACTACTCAGATCACATAAAGATACATCCTTCTGTTTTCCTAAAGGCACTATTTTCTTCAAACGCACTTTTTTTATACCTGGTTTCAGTTTACACAAATTTTAAACAAAGACAAGCTATACATCCTAAAACAGAACTTAAACAGGAACATGTTCTTCCTTAGATTAAGGGTATTATGCTTAAGGCTTTCTATTTGGTAAATGCACTAGGATAAGAGCACATGTATTAAAAATAATCCTCTCAAAATAGTTGTGTAAATATATTTCACTTAATTTCTAATTAAAGAGTTCCTTTTCCTTCATACTGCAAATGTTGGTTTTCAAGCTTACAATTCTACAACTTGTATTTATGTGCTACCACATTTTATAGTTGAATATTTGGAATGTATTAGATTGGGATGTAACTTTAAGGGTGTAGCTTTTTTTTAGATCAAAGTTTAAAATACTTTAAACTACAGTTTACTAGTTTAAGGTCTTTTTCAAGACTTAAGAAAGCCTTTAAACTACACATTTAAACAAACTGAGGAAATCAAATGCCACAGGAAGTTGCAAGTCAGGAAAAGGATAAGACTCAAGAACACTTTTGTTTTTACTTCCTTGTCAGGGAAAACATAAACAGAGATATCTCAGAGACAGTTACCTAGAACAGACACTACAGCAAACTTCTAAGTACAAACAATTCTTCAGTGCATACACTCACGTAAATAACAGGATCTGTATAACTCTGAAACAGGCTGATTTGTGAAGAATTAGAATAGGGAAACTTTATGAAGTGTAACTATGTAGATCTCGCTACATTCTCACCAATCACACAAAAAAGGATTAAGAGCACAAACTAACGTCAGTTTCTTCTCTTACTTTAAAAATGCTAAACCCATGAAACAGTAAAACAAGACAAACTTGTTCATTCCACTGTGTGTGCTCTGGATATTAGATAGTATGAAGTAGATTTCCCCCTATACAGTATCTATGCTGGCAACTCAGTTAAGAGTGGAGAACAGGGTTTCACTGAAAATCAGATAATGACCTATAGCGAATTAAGAGGCAACAGGAAATTATAGAAACTATAAAAACTTCTTCCACATTGCACAGCAGTCTAGTAGCATGAAGCTTAAGACAACTGAATGATTACAAATAAATCTCTAGAAATTCCTTTTTGTCACATTAAATGAGGTTACCAAGGGCTCACCTTCCTCTATTACACAATATATAAAATCTCAGTAGATCAACCCTCAAAAGGCATTAGTGCTGTGTGTAGGCTTAGGGAACTAGTTGCACTGGGTAATTACATATTAATTACCTGAGAACAGATTTATTTCCTTTCAGTCCAGCATGCCCGTGTGTTCATCACTGTTATACCAGTGTAAGTTTTCCTACTATTCATAAGCACTTACTAAAAACTGAGCTTTTTCCTGAAGTTTATACAGTACTACTACCTTCCAAGTTGTTTCTGGAGATCCAACATATATTGGTAACATTGTGCATAATAGGTCATCTGAGCTTCGACAAAGTCATTCAGACAGCGGAGATGATGTGCCTGTAACACAGCAAAGAATTCAAGTGTTTAGCCTGTAAGGGCACCATGCTGCCTTAGAAGGACTACACACCTCGTCAGGTGCTAATGCCAATAGTGGCACTTAGGGATAAACACCAGATGGGCATAGTGCCTGGATTTACCAGGTAAACACAATGAAATGTCACAAATATGAGCATACTCAAGCAAACATTTTTTCCATTTCAACACTCAATTGATCTGATGAATGGGAAGCTCGGTATAAAGAATGAAAATGAAAGGTCCTGCATTCTGAATGTTAATGGGAAAGTAAAGTTAAATTCAGTGGATACTAATTAAAAAAATTAAATTAAAAATTTAAAAAAAATAAAAATCCTTGTGGTTTGATGCTTTAATGCACTGAAGTGAAAACTCATACACCAGAGTTCCCAGGTAGTTTACTGCAGCTATTTTTAGAAGGTGCCCTGATATTGACCTTCCCCAACACCCTTTGGGTACTCACATGTGTGCTGCTGATTCCTTCCAGCAGCAGTCTGGTAATCTCTGCTTGACGGTCAAATTCACTCTGAGTAATTCGCACTTCCTGTTCAGACTAAAAGTAAGAATGCACATCAGGTACTGGTACAATGCTCTGTGCTACACCTGCCCACTGCAACAGTCCCGGCTGATGCAGAACTGCTCACACAAATGCATTCATCACAAGCTTAGGTGTTTGAAATATGCTTTTTCTTTGCAGATCTTTACTAGGCAAAAATAGTAATTGCATTCTGGGTTCAGAAATGTTGAGGCCCTGTGTACACAGCAAGCAGTTTTATTATCAGACACCTACTACATATGCAAAAGAAAGGCATTTCTTTGCCAGCAGTATTACCCCACCTCTCCCAATAACAAACCAAGTGTTCACTGGCATAACCATGTCTGCACCAGGAGTTTTGTCAACATACTAGTGGCAGCCAAGAATAATGTAATTTTTTCCTATACATCAACTTAACAGGTCTCTGATGAAATAATTCAGGGTAAATCTCACATTATTTTTGCCAGGTAACTGCACAGCAATCAGCTGTACATAAACCTTTGATGTTAAGTTTTATCACGATGTATCATAATTTAATGTCTTATACTGACCACCAAACTACTACAACTATTTCTGGAGCTTGTAATCAAGGAATCTTTGAAAATAAATAAATCTGAATTATACTAAATATTCTAATACTTGGTGTTACAATCAGAGTAAAATTTCTATTGAAATGATGTAATACAAGTTTTATATTTCAATAATTCAAATGTATTCCTTACATATAGGGAATATATATATATATAAAAAACTATAACTATATATAGTTCTCAACAATTTTAAAGTAAGGTATCAGTGTTACACTGGTTTTAAATTACTTCAATATAGCACAGCCAAAATTACTTAAGAGTACTTTGGCGGGGGGGGGGGAGGGAGGGGTGGGAATAGGGGTAAAGAAAAAGGGACACTAAACACACATACACAGAATTATGTGCTCTAATATCTAAGATTCATTGTTCCAAGACATAATGTCCTCAGCCTGAAATGTGGATTACCTTGCCTCAATGCTTATATTCATTTAGTGCCTTGTTTCTAAAAACAAACCCAAGGGCAAAAAATCTACATGAAGTCCAAGATGCAGCAGTTGCTATTCTCAACAAAGGAGGAAATATATTTTCAGGTTATACCAGTAAAACACTGGTTTCAAAGGCATTTTATGTGCTTGCAAACATTCTGTTCTTGCATTCAACTGATGTTAATCAGTATGAAAGTCACATGGAATCTCAGAAAAGAGCGCAGAAGAATGATACAGTTACCTAAGAAATGTATTTCCATCTGAAGTCACTGCAGCTGGAAGGGCTTACACAGTAACTAAACAGTGAGGAAGCAGCTAGAGAGAACTGTGTGCTTCTTACTTGAAACTGAAAACAGTGTTTATATCAAGTTCCAAACTAGTAAGTTTTCAAAGTTTTTTGAGGAAAGAATCTTTGCTTGGAATTTTCTGATTAAATCTGAATTAGTATCAGTGAAATCCATCTGTCAGTCTTTGAGAGAAATACAAGAACAAAGAGATGAAAAAAGCTAATCTGATAGCCGAGAGGGGAAGAAAAGCAGCATCTTAATTTTCTTTTAAAAAACCATCAAAACAGTAAGTAAATCTTTTATCTGGAGAGAAATAGTTTTCTCTCGTGTTTCCCTGAACTCAGCAGTTGCTAATGTGTTTCTGTCTCCCTGTCAGGTAAGTAAATACATGAGAATAGGAACTTACAAGACGGGGACATATCCATCAGAATAATTATATTTGTTTCAACAACATTCTAGCAAATCAACTACTTTCTGTAAGCAAAGGAAAAGCAAGTAATGTGGTAACACATATTAACATAGCCAGTACAGAGTGATTTAAAATGCATTTACAAAAGCCCAATGTACTGGTTTTATAGATTTACATGAACTAAATTATGTGACAATGTGTTTAATCAGTTTTGCCCACCCCTATTTTCAGTACAGCTAGGTGAACAGTAGCAGGACATCATATCTATTCTACACCTTAGGATAAAGGTGAAAACCAGCTGACTTTTAACCTGAGAAGTTTATGGCCTCATCATCTTTGTTTCTGAATAGAGATAAGAGGTCAAAAACACAAAATGAGACTTTCCAGCTGCAGTTGTACTGTGTTTTTAAGACCATTAAAAGGCCTCACTAGGTATGTCTCATGAAGATCCCTCAAAATGGTACTTGCTCTGCAACGTCAGAATATGAGCCCAGGTTTTGAATCTGAGTATTCATACATAAATAATCTCCCCAGATTTCACATAGGAATACAGGAAATACTCTCAGAAATACTGTGCAATCCTGCAGCGAAGAGACAACACACATAAAAGCATATGAAATAAAATCACCCTCCTGATGTTGTTTTACTACACATGCTTTTAGTAAACACTGGTAGTGGATATATAGCTGTGCCTAGTATTTAATATTCCTTCTGAAATGCAGAGTTAGAGGAAGCTAAACTAAAGAAGGTTTGTCATTGCCACCATGCACATCTTTAATACTCTAACTGAAAAAAACCCAGCCTGTAATTGATCCAAAGATGACTGACAGTCTGAAATCTTTGACAGGAAGCCTCTTGTATTTAAACTGAAAATTTTTATGAATCTCCTCCTCCAACTCTCAAACACAGAAGGACAGACTGCCTTTAGAAATGTGGATGGATTACTGCTCCGTTGGCAGTACATAATGTTGTAGTTTCTTCTCAATAGTCTCTGCTATTTATATACTAAATAAAAAAGGGAACCTCGAATTACATAATTTATTACAAGAGCTAGAGTTTTTAGTCTACTTTATGCTGTAGTTAAGCACTTTGTAGTATTTCTTCTTTCCAAGACACAATCTGTTAAATTTCACTATCCTAAAATTGCTTGTCCTTGTCTCTGAAAAGCAAATAGCTTCAAGATGAGTTTTCATTACAATAGTATTCCTTTCCTGCCATTTTTTCCCCAAAATAGGACCAAGTATGCAGACAGATTTGCTGCTTCCAAACGTTACTTTACTTAATCAATAAAATAATTCTCAAACTTCGGGATACAAGTTGACCTAAGGCTCCTTTCACAGTTAACCCCTCCTTTTACTTTAAATGCCTCCTCCCCTCCGAACTCACACTCATCCTCACTTGTTTGCACTATAACTCACAGAAAGTTGGAAGAGCAACTCCCACAACTCCCAAGATTTCACTTGAAGCTGCATATCCCAGCTTCTCCCTGCAACTCCCACAGCTGCCTAACTAGTTCCCCTTTAAAAACCACACTCCAAAGCCCCTGCTCTCCTTCTACTGACAAAATTTTAATTACCCCTCCTCTACAGAAATCCACTAAGAAATCCTTTCTTCACTGTTAGTGCACCCCCTCACAGCCTGTTGCCAATCCTGGTTTGGCAGAGCCAGTGAACCTAAGAACAGCCCTTCTCATGGCACTGGAGCAGCTATTCCATTAGCTCCTCTGAATTTGTCCCTGTGCAAGGGATGGTATGGCAGAGAAGGCTGTAACCCCCATCCCAAGGCTAATGCTAAGTTTATAAACTAGCTTGCAGGCCAGGCGGAATTTTCAGATGTGCCTACCCCCTAACTTCAGCTGCTGAAGATGTAGTGACACTGAGAGGAAGGGTGGGGTGTTCCATGTCCTGGGTAAAACTTGAAGATCACTGTTTTCAGGAGAGTTTAGATTACTAGACCCAAGTATTTCTGAAAATTCTCAAATAAGCTTGTTCTTAACAAGATACCATACCAGTAAATTTTGAGAGAAGTCCTGTAGTTATCTTTCTGTTGTATGTTGTCACATGAGAATCATATGGTACTGATACTAAATGACAGCCAGAAACAGCTTACTATAAAACAAACCCCAGGCATTGTTTTGCCCCTGCAGCCTAAAAGGCCCTGGAGAGGCCCAGTGTATTCTGATATAATGCATCAGGCTGCTAGCATCAGACTGAAATCAACAACATGTAATATTCTTTATTACAGCAGACCAGCACAAATTATGATTTCAGAAATCTGCAATTTTTTAAATTGTTTACTTACTTTCGTCACTTCCTCAGCCCATATCTAGTCAGCATTAAGAGTGGGGGAGGAAAAAATAAAAACATACAAACTTAGACATTGGTGGTACTCCATTACAGTATGTAATCACACTTTGGCTTTTAACTACTTTTCTGTCCTGAGAACTTCACAGGGATTTGAGGAGTGCTACAAGTCAGTTGCCCAAAGCCCTTCATATACAATGAACCTATAATGAATATGGATAGCACTACATCTGTGAAACAAGTTAGATACTGAAGAGAGAGTGACTTGTAGAACTCGTATATATTACAAGAATCTGCTTAAAACAAGCTACTACAATGCAAGACATAACTACTAAAAAAAATGACATGAATCAGACAAACTAAATTACCTTAGGAGGAACTTAAGTTACCTTAACGCGTTATAATAATGGAAAACTATGGAAAGCTATTATCATTTTTACACTGAAACAGATGAATGCTTTCTCTTGCTAATTTCATTACCAGTTTTCTATTTCACAAGCACTTTTACTGAAACCTAAATTTAATTAAAAATGCTACAGAGGTATCTCAAATTGAGTATTAGAGTAGTAGCAAGCAGCATAGCAAAATCATAGAACTGCAAGGGGTTTAGTCTGAAAGTTAATTACTTCAGCTTGCTCTTCCAATTCCCTCTTGCAATGTTGTTCTTCTTTAATCTTCACCTTCTGCCATTGTAAGATGATGACACAATCAGGAGTAGGAAGAAATGTGTATAAAGGTTGCAGGAGCAAACTGTAACAAACAAGTTTATCCTGATAACCATTTTTTCATCTGATCACAGATGAGAAATCTGGAATACTAAATTGAGATGAGACCCAATATGCTGTGCAGATCCAAAGCCCAACCAGAACAGGCTGGACAGCACAGTCTATGCTGTACACAGCCAATTGATCCCTTTCTCTTCCACTTTCACAACTATGGTGCTAAAACCAGCTGCACTAAGGAGTCCTTGCAACAAGTTTAGGATATATTGTACTCTAAGTTAAGCCATTAGCTTCTGTGACATTACTCAGTTGCAGTTCTTTGTAACACATTGCTTGAAGGGAATAATTTCTATATATTCCTGGCTGTTCTACATAATTCACTTGTACTCATATTAAAAAGATAGGAAAACTAAATAATTCCTTTCCTCCAATAGCTGAAAACAATTTCAGAATTGCAAAATCAACTCCTCTGTATCCTAAGTTTACATTCATAGAATCACAGAAATTAGAATATAATACTGTGTATTTCAAATTATCAGAAATAATCTGATAAAAACAACATCCAGTGCTGTACTGACATAAGCATATTTAGTGCATTATACCAATTCATTTTAGAATGGAAAACATCTGAAACAAGACCAAAATGAGCTGGATAGCAAGAGGAAACATTTGACAGGAAAATGAATGAACACAGGAGGCCAACAAACCTTTAGCCATTTTACATGCAGCAAGTTGAGCATGTAAGAGACATTTACCATAATGTTATTCTCTTCAGGCTGAGAGGTGTTTAGTTGCTTAAATGTATAGATAAAAAACAAAAGCAAGTTACAACACTGTGAATATAGCAGGTAAATAGGTTAATGTCACAAAGCACTGCAAGTTTAACCGAGACTGTGAAGTGAATATAGGTAAACAAAACAGCTTAAATTTTGATTTTAAACACTGATCTAAGCTGTTGCAGTTGTACAGTAAGCATGGGACAAGTAATTTTCAAATATTATTTTTCCCAGTTATAAAAGTATGTAATATGTAGATAAAATGCATCACTTTAGCCTGTCAAAGAAAATAGTAAAACATAAAAATTTGCATCATAACTCAACACACTTCACTAACCTATCAGTCCAGCCCTGTTTGTTAGGTTTCTTCCTTTATAAATCAGGGAGCCAGCAGAATATGACCCATTTGCATCACACCTACATGCAGGTTAGTTCTCACTTCTATATTGCAGAGGATAAAATAGAGGAGCAATTTTTTTATTTCTGCTGGAATTCTACATTCTGGTACTTCTTTAACATGCACACTACTGTCAAAATGTAATTAAAGTGTAGGCAAAATAGTGAAGAGGTTTAGAGTGTCATGCTCTTCCAGCACTAATAAATACTTGTGCATAAAACTGCACACCTGCTGTATGAATACTTAGGATCAAGTAGCAGCAGCAGCAATTGGCACCAACCTCTGCATGACTGCACTGCTGATGGAACTAAAACTGAAGTAAAATATATATACATTATTTTAATACTAGGCTCAAGGGGAACAATTCCTTATGGTCTTTTCATTGCTTTAGAACGTAAGGTACATACCTGCTACCACACTACAAAGGAAGCTAATAATAAAAACACTCTTTTTTCTAACTTAACTGTGAACAAAGTCAAGCAAAGGAATAGTTTACTCTCCAATGCTCTACCTTTTGCTTCTAAATTGCACTACTTGCTGATCAAAACCCTTCTCTGTTCTCCACTGTTCATCTTACAAATTAAGAAAGCTTGACAAACAGAGAAGTAACTCTTTTTGCATAGAATTTACGTAAGGGAAAAAATGCATGCATAGACTTAAAAATACAAATGGTTTAAATACACAGGGACAGTGTGCATGACATGGATCGAGACAAAAGAGCAGATCTGTCAGGTAGATTATGCTGGTTTTTAGATGGCTCGCGATCCCGAAGATGCGACACACTTTATTACCAAAGTTCAAGATGATGCCTCTGAGATCTTTCAGGACAAATGTCCATTTGGAAAAGCCAGCAAAATCTGACAGTCCTTCTTCTGCCTCTCCATCATGTACACTGTCCCTGTGTATTTAAATTGTCTGGATTTCTTTATTTGCATGACCCCTACTGTATTAACCCTTATCGGAAAAATCACTCCACTGTCCATCATTAACTGCTGCACTTTTAGGAATGCAGTCAAAAAGACAGCTATGAAAGTACTGTAAATATATCCTGATGAAACTACATACAGTCAACAGTCTATTCCTTCATTTAGAGCATATTAAGAGTTTAAAAAGCAGTAACTTTTTTGTTCCAATTTAATCTCCTTGAACAAGCATTTTTTGAGGGACTCAGAAGTGATATGAATTAAAGAGTCTCACCTCTGTTTGGTGGTGTGAAATAGTAAGCAATAGATAAGCCACAAATATTTTTGACATTGAGAAGTTAAATATAGATAGGTTTATCAGTTGAAAGCAATTATATATATGCTTCAACATTTGCAGAGATTCAAGTATTTGTATTTAAACCCATATTGGCAGGTTGTAGCAAGTAATTTTTAGCAGTATAGGCTCATCTAGTATAGAGCAAGAAGAGATAAGCAAGTTCAACTTGATGGAATATTTAAAAGTAGAAGACTAACACCTTAATCAGCAACTCACTTCCATTTCCTTGTGTTCCACTAAGGCATTTCTTACAAAAGTATCTAGAAAAACAACCAGGGTAAGAAGCTAGGACTGGAAACATAACCAAGCAGTCAAGCTGATATCAGTAAGTCTGAAAGTTATGGACAAACTTAGAAAAAACCCTCTACTTACTGCAGCTCGAGCTTCTGCAACTTTTGCCTTCTTCAGTCTGGTTTTTGCAGCATCCAAATCCAGTCTTTTATTTTGTAACAGTTTACGTTCTTTCTGAAAGCGAGTTAGGTTAGTTTGTGAGAATGGGTACACATACTCACAAGCAAAAGACCATCTACTTGGAAATGCTTTTAACAAAGTAGCATATAAAAAAAAGTTCTTCAGTTGAAGAGAGAGAGAGAATTAGATCCTAATTATTCTCACACAGTTTATACTCAATATGCATACTTCTAATAGAACAATACCTACCAAACAAATGTTTTAATCATTAGTTTGTTTTTACCTTGGCAAAAGAACAGAAAATACACCAAAGGCACAAATTTCACTTGAATTTTTCTATATTACCCCAAGGAAAGTAATAATGTACCATTATCTACTACTATCTTTTGAAGACTGACAGTTACAATTGGTGTAAAATACTGAAGAATATGCAATTCAACTTACAGTAATAGTCTTGTAGTCTCCTTCAATAAAGTTTCTTAGGGGAGTGAGAAAGTTTATAGCAGAAGTTTGAATTAGTTCTCTGTCTGCTGTCCCAATTCGCTTTTGTGTTTCTCCACATTTAATGAGTGCATTTCCTGTAAAGGAAAAAATGTTAATCATATGGTTCAGGCAGGAGGTTAACAAAACAGGTTGCTACAGTCAGGAAAGTTTAGGCCAGCAGTTTGAAATATAATCCAATGCCATGACCAGGGCCTTCAAAAGAAAAAAAAAAAAAAAATACCAAAAAAACCTCCAAAACAAACCAAACACCAAAAAAACCCAACATAAAAACAAGCAAAAACCTCACACCAAAAAAAAAACCACACAAACACCAAGCCAAACCATTTTTATTATGAACAATCACAGGTCAAGGCAAGATTTCAATGAGAACACATTGTAGAAGTATCAAATAGAGTTGTACTTACAGGCATACTGTAAAAATATTAGAGATAATACCCCCAACCATCCTGTCATAGGTATATAAATTTACTAGAGAAGGAATAAAATTTAGACTATGTTCCACACTATTATCCTTATCAAAATATTATATATTAAGGAAAGCAAGAATACTGTACAGTTAGAGAGGTTTCTTACCACAGAAGTCAATTTCAGGTAACATTTTCACCCCAAACAACAAATAAAATCAATAAATACTGTCAGATGTGTTCCTTTAACAAGGAAACTAAACTCCAAAATTAGTTGTTCTGGTAAGATAATTATCCATCCATGAAGATGGATACCATTGCAACCACAAGTTCTGTTTCTAGATTTGAATAGAAACCGCATCATTGATCTCCTAAAGCTCAGTTATACAGCAAGTCAACTCAAACTGATACAAATGTCATTAAACTGTTTTATCTAGAGGAAGAGAAGAAATGTAATTTTATATTGTTAAAAAAGCCTGCATCTGTATTTTACTTCTTACCATAGGCTGTTCCTGGGCCAAATTCATTGCCAGCATCAATCATATACTGGCCTAGTAACTCTGGATTATTCATCCGACTTGGTGCTTTGCGGTCCAGCTTCTCATAGACAAATTCTTCTATTCTGGCATCTAAAAAATGTTTATTTGAAATAATTACTGTCATTCAAAGCACAAGTCAGAAAGGGAAACAAACAAAAAAAGAATTTCAAAATTCAGCTATTAAACTCAACGTTAAGTGAACAATGTTAAACTGAAGATCCTGTTCTTGGAAACAGACTGTATTCCATGTTTGCCATGCCATGTTCAAATATTTGAGCCATATGGGAAAGTGAAAAATTATACTTTTCTTCTCCTTTAGCATAGTTATACAGCTTTTCAGAATTTCATCAGAAGTCTTCACAGTAAGAGCAATAACAGAACACCTCTCCTTAAAAAAACCAAAGTCTTTTGTTCCCCCTCCAGAAAAAAATCATCAAAATTGCTCACTAGAATTAGCAGTGTAGGAATTAAGTTCAACAGCTACTGTAAGTTCCCTATTAAGATATTCTGAAAGTTTGATAGCCCCAGAAATTATATCCTCTTTCCTACACCCCATGCTCCCTTGAAACACTCTGAAAGAAACCATTAAAGGATATCAGAAAACGTTTCATTTCGTATTCCCATATTTTTTTAGTTTGGGCAACAAAACTATCAGAAAAACTTGTTGAGACTATGTGAGCATTACTACCCATCAATCATAATACTAAGCCACAGCGAGCTTCTTAGGTGGAAAGGCCTCACGCACCTAAATAGGGACTCTGTAACTGAAAAAGCAAATTCCTCAGACACAATACCAAATTTCTCTGACCAACTGCTTTTGTTTCCCATCTAGCTGGCTTTGTACAGTTGGTATGAACTAGTTTCAGCCTGCAATAGTACAGTCAACCACAAAGAAGCTTTCCAGTGAACAAACCTGCCACTTTAATACTACTTGTTATTTAGACAACTTTCAACAGCAGTGGAATAACTAACTAGTTTCTTGTGAAGGTCACAAAAATTAATCTAAGACAGACAATTATGGGTATCATTCCCTGGCCACAAGGGTGAATCAAAAAGAATCAAAAGTTATTTGTTTTCGTTACTCAAGTCATAATATTTATGTTTTACTAAATCACAAAAGAACAGAAAAGTAATCTAAAATTACTGGACTATTACATGGGTCTGATCTATAGGTACAATTATAAATGGGATTGAAACTCATTTTTCCTCCCCCAGACAGGCTCACTCCATTAACAACCACCAAAAGCAGCTCTCCAAACAGCTGAAGTTACATTCATAAAGACCACTGCTCAACGCTGAGTATTTTTAGCCATCAGAAAATGGACTGGTGAGCAGAACTGAGATACTACCATATATTACCCTTGCAATGAAACTTCTTTATACACTTCCACTAGCCTCCAGTTAGTGCTTCAATATTCTAAGCTTACAAGTTTCTGAAAAAGTCTAATGCATATTACAAATACTGATTTGAATGAAAAAGACAACTATTCCCTCTGGCCTAGACAGAAGTAGAAATTTGAGCTAGAATATTCTGCAAGTTCTACTACATCCTTCCCACAGGATTAGTTGGTTTATTTTTGAAATACTGTTTTCATGGAACTGAAAGATGCAACACACTTTGTAAGTAATACTTTAAACATCTCTGTAATAAAGAATTTATCTACTTGGCATTAGAAAACTGTTAGCAGTATCTATGATTTACCTTTACTAATAAACCCTAGCTCAGTATGTCACTACAAGGAGAATATTTATGCTTTCAGTGCAGAGGTAGTAGCAGTATTATAATTTTATCATTTAAGCAAACCTAAAGGAGGTTTAGATTTTTTCAGTAAAGTAATTCACCCACTGACTAGATACCAGGTCTTGACTTAAAATCTAGATCTATGCACTAAGCAAATTCCTACAGCTCCAAACCCTAGAGCAACTGGAGGATGACTCTGAAGCTGATCTCCTCAACATTACTACTCATAGCAGCAATTTCAGAAAGAAATAAAATTAACACACCATAAAACTTCATTTCTTCTGCCCACATTTTTTTCTGTTACTGCTACAGTAAGAGACTCAATAGTGATGAAATTGTATTTGACACTTTTTTGTATTGTACAAGTAGGGTGCTAATTCTTAGTAATGGAATTGTTAAAGACAGGTATTTTAGTTCATCTTGCCTGCTTCGAGCTGATTTGTATTGTGCTGAGAGTTTAAGTAAGGAAATAGTAATTAAGTTTCTTGAACCATTGTATCTACCTCATGAAGAACTTCAGAGTACTTACAGCTACCCAAGATATCTAGAATTAGAGTGGGAAATTCAATTAAACAGTAAACAATTCAAAAAATCCATCAACCTGAGACTGAGCAGAGTATGGAACCAATACAACAGTTTAAAAAGCTCTGTATAAAGTTTTCCCCATTTGAAAGGTTAAGGAAGTACCAGCAATTGGTAGTGTCTCCAGTTCCTACCAGCTCTTCAAAAAGTGCTTTCTATTACTGCAGCCTTCAGATTTTAAAACTGCTATATTTTGTCCTAACTTACGCAAGAGTTATTGCAGTAAATATTTACACTGGCATATCTATTAATTCAAAAGTTGAAAACAAAAACCTGAAGGGCTCCTTACTTGGATTTGGCTGCAGTAATACTTCTGTTTGCTTCATTATTTTTTCTGTCCACAATTTAGTGCATTCTGCTTTGCTGAGAAGGTTCTCCAGATGAGCATCCAGTTCTGTCTTCTCTGCTTGACCAAGCTTTTCTTCTGTGAACTGCAAGTTAGGTTAAAAATATTCAAGTTCATAGAAATAATTTTCCGGGAGAAATTTAAAACAGTCACTTATATTAGCTTGAAGATGACATCTTAAAAGATATAACCATTACCCAGTCATCAATAAAAATCTAAGGACAAATTTGAAATGTATTAAGTTCACCAACACATCTATACTATCAGGTAAAAAAAGGGGCAGGAGGATGTTAATTAGACCAAGATGAAAAAGGTAATTTATAATATTATGAAGAAATCCTGTGCTCAACTTGATACTGAGAATTCTCACATGAAGCATTTTGTCCAATTTTGCAGTGTGTTTTAAAACATAAACCAAAATGAAGAAAGTCCAGAGGTAATAAAGCAAATTAAAAGATTACTTCAATCTTGTATATTTAGTAATTGTTTGTAAATTCTCCCAGTGTAAAACCTGAAGACAAAACAGATTCCCACTGCAGCTGCCTTGAATATATAGAAAAAAATGTCCTGTCCAGAGGAAACAGGACAAAAACAGGGAGTTTAATCTTCAGTAAGAAGATTTAAAATATAATTAGACATTAAAGAAAGCTTCTAAAGACAAGGATTAAAAGCTAAAACAAACTTTCTTGGGAAGTTGTGAAATACATATCTTCGGGGGTGGGGGGTCTTTCACTTTTTAGAATAAGACAAATCAGTGTTTGATAAACTGTTTACATATAACTGATCCTGTTATTCCTTACAGAAACAGTAAGATGACCTCTGCTGCTCTCGTCCAAGCTGTGACTTCAGTGAAGTACAGTATAGCTTCATTTAGCCAGACAAATCCATCAGACAATTCATTTCACTTGATACAAAATTCATGCCAAGTCTTACTAATCCACAAGCAGTTTGTTCTTCAATCCCAGACAGGGAGAAGCTACACGTTTCACATCAGGGAACCAAGCTAAGCCGGAAGTGAGGGCTTTGCCCGCCTCTCTTCAGAGCAGTAGTTCCTCACAATGATGATCTCATCCCTTGACAGCCCGTAGTTCAAAGTCAGGCATTTTCAGGAAAATCTCTCTTATGATTAAGTCTCTAACAAATTTACCAATTAGAAACTTAAGACTGGAAACATCCTGACTGTCCAACTTCATTCTTAACAAGTTCTTTGGTGGCCAGTAAGAAACAGAATACAATAGAGCTAAATTCCATTGTCCAAGTTTGTTTTCATTTCCACATGAAGATTAACCAACTTTGATAGCATACACATCTTGATAAATGCTTCTGGCATTTGCAGTTCTACATAAAAGCAAACTGCATTCATGAGAAAATTAAGCTGCCATATAGGGAAGAAGGGAATTTATTCATGGATGTACTACTACTACTGTTCAAAATGCTTTTAAAACTATGCCAGGTGTTCTCAAAAACTTTGTACTGATTCATTACAATACAGTAAAAATAGTTCTGGAATTATTTTTTACTATTACAGACAAAAGTATTTGTATACAAAGTTATTAATATTTCCTATTAATATTTCCATAGATCTTCTCAGCAGTGTGAAGATTGCTTAGTGATTTCACATATAGACTTAAATTAAATCACAAAGTCCCATCAAAAGATCTTATAATGAAGGGTGAAACTGCATCTCCTTTTTTTTCCCGTGTCCAACAAGAAAAAAGAACGTGAAGGCTGGAAAGGAAGAGTCGGTCTGGGAAGCAGGTAGACCTGGAAGACGCCAGGAGTAGTGGGGGAAGCATGGAAATACCTCCATCACAAAGAGAGGCCACAATGACTGCTCTAAGTTCATTTAAATTTGAACAACAATGTTTTTTGACGCGTTTGCATTTTCAGAGCTCTGCTGTGCTGCTGATCACTGGTTCTGCTTGAAAATTGAGATTTAGGGCAATACATCAGACCAGATAACAATGCTAATCACGTTCCAAACCTGACTGTGACCCAGCGAGAACTCGCAAGAAACCAAAGTGGATTATTATACACTGCTTGGATGTCCATCTCCATAGAGGAGATCTGTTCAAGTTTGATTATATAAACAAAGGTGATTACGGCTCAAGACAAGCGCTAAGGAACAAAAGACAGTTATAGTGCCCTTACTGCGAAGAAAGGGGAAGACCGAATCGCAAACAATGGGCTATCAAACAAGCTTAAAAACGATACGAAAGGTGAAACAAAACAAAAAGCCTAAGCAGACACATACCGGACTTTCATGTGTCACATCAGACCTCGACTTTTACCGATCAGGCAGCGATAAGGACACATTTCTAGCAGCCAGTAAAACCCAGCTGCTTATTTCAGGCAAGACACACCTTTGTCCTTTACATGCACAAAGTCCGGCAGTATCTCCCGGCAGCCGATGCCTGCGCACCTCGTCCCCCCCCCAGTGCTGGCCCCTTCTCCCCTCTTTGCCCGTCTGACCTTGGGCTGTCTCGCCCCCGCCAGCCCCCCGAGGCTGCTGTTGTACAGCCAGCCTGGCGAACCGCCGGGCCTGCCCAGCCGCGGCCGAAGGGGCCGGCTGGAGGAAGCAGCTCGCAGCAGCCCATCGCCGCCCAGCCCGGACACTGCTCCGGCCTCGTCCCCGCCGGCGTACCCGGTCCTGGCGCTCCCTCCGAGCTGGGAGCCCACGGCGGGCCCGGCCCCTCCCGGCCCCCGGGGCGGAGCCGAGCGCCCCAGCCAGCGCCCCGCGCCGGGTCCAGCGGCGGCGGCCCAGCGGAGCCACCCGCGGCCTCGGCTCCAGCTGGGGCGTCCCCGGCTGGGGCCGCCCCGGCAAAACCTCGTCCCGGCGAGGCCCCAGCAGAGGTGGACGGTCCATACCTGCACGGCACGGCTCAGGAAAGTGCCCGCGTCAGCCGCCAGCTTCTTCACATTGAAATCCATGATGTTCATCTTGGGCGGGGGCGCTGACTCAGCCCCGGCACCCGCAGCGGCGACGGCCGCT